>NC_030990.1:763513-819839 GCF_000149955.1 Fusarium oxysporum f. sp. lycopersici 4287
ATTGTGGGTGGATTCTCTCGTAGTCGCCGGTCAAAAGCAAAACCGCTTGTTCCGGTGGCATATCGGCGTTATTTACAGGAGAACCCACTCACAACTGTTTTTTCCCTTCGCCTCAACGTCTGGCGGTCCACGATGCAAGAGGGGTTCAAGGGTCCAGAGAGACATCGCCGAGTGCATCGCCGTGTTCTATCCCAAGAAGAGCAAAGACGAGGAGGGGGGAGTCATGAAGCAAAATCCCTCACTCATGAGGGATCCTCTTTTGCAGCAATTGACCCCCGCGCCGCCAATCTTTTCTGACAAACATAGTTTTTACCCAATGGGCTTGGTATCTATCGATATCTGAAAACAAATGTCGTTTAAAGTGCCGTTTACTCAATGCAATGTGCTGTGTTTGACATATTACTCGCGCTTATTGGTGAGGGAGGGGCGGCTGGTTTATTTTTATTTTTCTGTTGAAACGACATGTCGGTCAGCTATAGTCTAAGCTATGCGATCAATTAACGTTAGTCAGGAGATGGGGGTCTATCTCAAGAGCTGAATGATAGCGACCCAATGGTGATCTCCGCGGCCATGACAGAGGTGTTTGAGTGGTATATTCCGCCAGGAGAAGGACGGTTGGAACCGACGTCGATGGCTTGGACTTAGGCTGAATCAAAAGCCAAGAAAAAAGACGTTGAGCTCAAGGGTTGATAGGTTGAAACGATAGATAAGACTCGTTTATTCCCTCGCGTCATAGACATGACTCTGCTGAAGATGTAGGCTAAAAACACTTGTCATGGCATACATCGACAGTAATGTCTTGCCTGAACAGGAAGAGGATAATAGGAAGCGAAGTTGATGTGTATCATGCCAAGAGGTTTCTTAGCAGTATGCAATACTAAGACAAACCTCAACCCAATCGTAGCAGCATGCCTGGTAAGTAATTGACTGATTGGTCTTGCATTTCAGCCCAATCAAAGTTTGATGATTGTTGTTGAGACGTTACGAGCTCAGGTGAGGCCAATGCTTCCAAGGTGAGAGGGCGATACTTTATTCGTTAGAAAATTAGGCGCTTTCTGACTCCAACTCTGTTGGCACCGTCGAAATACCCTGCCACTACTCAACGAATTGGTATTGAGTCAAGGGATGAGGTAACCCAACTACGGTCAGCATTGAGTGGCGGGGGGTTGGCATTTGTTTGCGCGTTTCATGACACGGCCAATGTACTTGATATGATAACCCACTCTGAGATTTGGCTAATATGAACGTAAATCACTAAGTAATGGCAAGGCAAGGTACAGATAAACTACCGATTTGGGGTTGGGAAGAACAGTTCGTAGAGGGGAGAGCTACTGTCGGATGCTGCAGTAGCGGGCGGAGTGCTTTGCCCCGAATATGCCGCTGTAACTTAACGATGCTGATGGATGGCAAAAGCAAAGCCACCAAACACCCAAGCGCGATAGCGGGGTCGAGTTTGGTGGGGGAACAGAAAATAGCTACGCGACTTTGACGAGGGCGGGCAAGACATTGGCTTCAGACTGGAGACTCTGACAAGGTTATCATGAGAATATATAGAGTTATATTACTTGGTCTTCTTTAAAATAAAAGTGTAGAGCATCGTGAGCATATAAATCAACTCAAAAGCTAATACATACAATTCAAGGCCTGTAAGCTTGCATCTCACAGGAAGCGGGGTGCAAGGAACAGCTCCCCATAATTTCTGAACCAGATCGCCAGAAAAGAAAAGAAAAAAAGAAAAGGCGAAAAAAAAAAGCTCTCCATATCTCAACCACAGCGAGAGAGCTCAGACACTTTGACCAAAGCGGGCTATGAATTCACCGTACTAAGTACATCTGAGGCAAGTACTCCGTAGCGCTACTCCATGCTTGGCTCTTACCCCTCCAGTCATGATGGCTGTGATTTCTCGGTGAGGTACAAATCTTTGTTGATTGGGGAGGCAAGAGTAAAGTACCCCCTGAAGATTCGCTGTACCTTACTGAGCTGTACTGCGCTGTGCCAACTGGGCTCTCCCGTCTTTTATTATTATCATCATCACCACACCAAATTTCTTCCTCTCTCCCTCTTCTTCTCTTTTCTTCTTCCTTCTCATCCCTCAACCTTTTTCTTACCAACGACAAAAACAAGATTTTAGTACCATCCCGCCCCCTTACGCTTCGACCTTTGCGAGCTCCCTCCATCGAACGTCGTCAATAAATAATACCAGGAAGAGTGCGCACGTTCCTCTGCCTCTCTGACCACATCATCCTTCTGGGTTATTATCGTACGGTGCAACATTCGTACAACAAAATCCATATACTCCTGTAAGTCAACATGCTGCTGCTGCTGTTGCTGTTGCTGTTGCTGCACATGAATGGAGACGACTGCTGTGGCTTGGGCCTTTTGGGGTTTGGTCTACCGGCCCTCCAAAATGATGGCGATAACGATATGGAGGTGTGGCATATACCCGTCTTTGCAGATGCGCTTCTGGCTTTTGGGTTGCAGTAGCAGTTCAGAAACACTGGATTCCTTGCGACCCATCAACAGTACGAACAAGGTGTCGGGTTTGGACTCGGTTCTTCTGGCCCGATTAGCGATTATCTGACGATTCTATACTCGGCCCATCTATTGAGCTCATGGGTCGTCTTTTGTCCTTCTCGCCAACCAAGCCAGCCAGACTGTGTCGCACCGACTGCTCTGTCCACCGAGAAATGCCACGCCCCATTGCTATCGCCTTTCCCACCACGTCACTTAACGTCAGATCAGATCCACGTTAGCCCCATGTACTTGCCTACAGCTCACGGATGCATCCCTGTTGGCCTGCATAGCAAGTGCCCGCAGAACGACCTGATCTTTCTGCTCTGCTACTTGTTGGCTGCTGATATCAGTTGATTGAGAGAGACATATATTTCCCGTCTTCCCCAACTGTTCCGGCCTGAATTCCTCACGTCTTCATTCTCTTGCAGCAGAGCTACCCCGCCAAGCTCATCCCGCCCACTACGCAACATTTGCTAACCACTTCTTTCACAATGGCTCAGAAACCCTCACACAAGCATTCCAAAAGCGTCATGGCTGCTACCGCTCAGGACCACCTCGAGTTCGGAGGCAAGATCTCATGGCTTGCTTCCCTCGACACCGCTTTCCGACCTCAGCGCAACTACCGCCGCTCATCCATCATCTGCACCATTGGCCCCAAGACCAACTCTGTTGAGGCCATCAACAAGCTCCGAGATTCCGGTCTTAACGTTGTCCGCATGAACTTCTCCCACGGATCATACGAGTACCACAAGTCTGTCATTGACAACGCTCGTGAGTCCGAGGCTACCCACGCTGGTCGCAATGTTGCCATTGCTCTTGACACCAAGGGCCCCGAGATCCGAACGGGCAACACTCCCAACGATGAGGATATTCCCATCACTGCTGGCCACGAGATGAACATCACCACCGACGATTCTTATGCCACTGCCTGTGATGACAAGAACATGTGAGTACAATAAAACTGATGTTACTCCTAAAGCTAACTCTTGAAGGTACGTCGACTACAAGAACATCACCAGCGTCATTGAGCCCGGCCGTGTCATCTACGTCGACGACGGTGTTCTCGCTTTCGACGTCCTCGAGATCAAGGACGAGAAGACTATCCGAGTCAAGGCCCGCAACAACGGTGCCATCTGCTCCAAGAAGGGTGTCAACCTGCCCAACACTGATGTCGATCTGCCCGCTCTTTCCGAGAAGGACAAGGCTGATCTCAAGTTCGGTGTTGAGAACAACGTCGACATGGTTTTCGCCTCTTTCATCCGCCGCGCTCAGGACATCTATGACATCCGTGAGGTTCTCGGCGAGAAGGGCAAGCACATTCAGATCATCTCCAAGATTGAGAACCGACAGGGTCTCAACAACTTCAAGGAGATCCTCGAGGCCACCGATGGTGTCATGGTTGCCCGTGGTGATCTCGGTATCGAGATTCCCGCTGCTGAGGTGTTTGCTGCCCAGAAGAAGCTCATTGCCATGTGCAACCTCGCTGGCAAGCCCGTCATCTGCGCTACTCAGATGCTCGAGTCCATGATCAAGAACCCCCGCCCCACCCGTGCTGAGATCAGCGACGTCGGTAACGCCATCACTGATGGTGCCGACTGTGTTATGCTTTCTGGTGAGACAGCCAAGGGTAGCTACCCCTCCGAGGCTGTCAAGGAGATGCACGAGACTTGTCTCAAGGCCGAGAACACCATCCCCTACGTCTCCCACTTCGAGGAGATGTGCACTCTTGTCAAGCGACCTGTCTCCACTGTCGAGTCTTGCGCTATGGCTGCTGTCCGTGCCTCCCTCGATCTCGGTGCCGGTGGTATCATTGTCCTCTCCACCTCCGGAGAGTCGGCCCGCATGCTTTCCAAGTACCGACCCGTGTGCCCCATCTTCATGGTCACCCGAAGCCCCACAACATCTCGATTCGCCCATCTGTACCGTGGCGTGTACCCCTTCCTGTTCCCCGAGACCAAGCCCGACTTCACCCAGGTTAACTGGCAGGAGGATGTCGATCGCCGAATCAAGTGGGCCGTCAACAACGCTCTCCAGCTCAACGTTCTCACCCCCGGTGACACCGTTGTCGTTGTCCAGGGCTGGAAGGGCGGCATGGGTAACACCAACACCCTCCGAATCGTCAAGGCTGACCCCGAGCACCTTGGCATTGGTCAGCTTCAGTAAAGCATAAAAGTCTCTTAAAGATGAACCTGGAGTGATGGGGAATTGTTTAATGCGAAATTAGTAATGATAGACAGGGCAATGGTTGTTTCCAAGGTTAGGGTACTGGTTTACGAGTTCAGAATCACGTAAAGGAATAAACAGGGCAAGTCCCTTTGCATCATATCATTTTCGTCTGTGAATTGTGCCCTCCAAGCGAGTAAGTCACTCATCATAAAGTAAACATTAAGTAGACTTGATATTGCGGAACACTACGGATACCAGGCCGACATCCCGCCGTATAATGTCCAGTACATCTCTCGCCTCAAGTCCCTAAGGACCCGCCTATCCGAAGTCTTCTAGCCCACACATGCAGCCAAGGATTAAAGGGCTGAGCTATGGAAAGACCCCGAGCTAGGGTCCGGATCTCTCGATTCAAGGGTACATTGCTTACCCCTGACGATACGATATATGATGAGATGGGTCTACGGTTTTGTGGTCCGTGTACGAAGGTGTGGTCTGACTTCATAAAAGGTCGGTGATAACCGATTCTGGCATGATAATGATGATTGAGGTGAATAGTCGGTCCTTCAAGATGAGCTTTTGATACCGTGCTGGGATGGTGAGGTGGTGAGATGGGTGCCCAGGGATGGACGAGAGCTTTAGGACCCTTTCTGATGGACGTAAATGATTGGATAAGTTCGCGATAGCTTAATATATACTTAGGGCGCTTGATGGCTCGTTATTCATTACACCTGGTTGAGGGTGTTGCTGTAGGTCTAGTGGATCAAGGTGCTGGTGTTTACACGCAGGGGATGTCATGATGAGGTGGCACTGTCGGTGCTTTTGACGGGGTTCTTATGACAAGGTCAGGTCATCGAGGGTGCACAAGTTGTCCATGTTCAGTCGCTATAGTGGATATTGCGTGAATGCCGTGTAGTTGTACAGCATCGTGAGATAGGCATTGAAAGGTTTCCTTGACAAGACGCCTCTTTATGCGTGATGACAACTTTCTGTCATCTTGTCCTGTCTCATGGCCCTGGCGGTTCGGCTCGAGCCACATCGGTTGTATCCAACGGCCATGCATTCGCGCGTGTGATCAACGCCTCATCTGCAGCTCCGTTGTAAAGCCATTGGAGCAGTCTCACTCAGGCGGTAATGCAGTGGACGAGTAATAAGTAAGTGACTTCGTAAATGAATATGCTAATAAATGCTGGGTTCCCTCTATGTATGCCTGAGAATCGCCGGTCTGTCCACTTTTCCGTCTATAAATCCTTGATCTCAAATTTCTTTCTCAAATGCTCTCCATACTTGATGAACAGCCACGGCGCAGGGATTAGCGCAGCAGCGATGAAGCCCAAAAGGCTGTTTCCCCATCCCATACCGAGTTTATCGTACATTGGCAGTCCCGCGAGAGGTAGAAATGCTCCGGCGATTGATCGCATGACAGCGTTGGCGGCGAGGGCGGAGGCTGCGTAGACGGTGAAACTGTCGATGAGGTACATCTGTAGTGACTGTAATATGTCAGTCTAAATCACGATACCAAGCGATGGACCTACCATGAAGATGACCAGGTTTCCGACACCAATGATACATGTTCCAAGGATAGGCGCAATCCAATGAGTCTGATACTCAGCAGTCCATCCGTAAATGAAGAAACCAGCCGGGAGCAAAACAGCACCAATTCTCAGTGGCGGAAGTCGATTCTCGGGCCTCATTGACTCAGCAGGATCGTCAATGCCTTGCTCCTTAGCAGCCGCAGCCTTCTTCTTCATGTACTTGTCACTCGAGACGGAAAAGTACGCTACGCCAATCATACTACCCACACCAAGACCAAGGAACGTCAGGCCTGCGTGAACTGTGTTGAAGTGATAGATTCGCATAAATAGAGGTGTGAGACTCGTGAAGAGAAGATAGAGGTATGCATAGGCGAGACCGACGTATACACCGCAGATGATGCAGATCGGTGAGAAGAGGAGCATCTTGAATGGCCGTAGGATACCGCGCTTGAAGTAATCCGCTGGACTGAGGCCGGCGTCGAGTTTAGATCGAAGGCGGTCATTGCCTGTTTCCTTCTGGAGTCTCTTGGTCTTTCGGGCGAGAATAACGGGTGCGTAGGTCTCTTCAGAGGCGAAGAAGAAGACGGAGGACAGTACACCAGACATGATAGCGATGATCCAGAATACCCATCGCCAGCCTAGGGCGTCAGTTACGACACCACCAACAACTGGGCCAATGATGGGTCCAAGAAGAGGACCAATACTGAAGCTCGCCATTGCTGCACCTCGTTTCTCCTGAACAATCATGTCTGCGATTGTACCGCCGCCGTTGGTGATGGGTGTCGAGCCAAATGTGCCGCTAAGGAAACGGAACGCGATGAAACTGCTCAACGAGGGAGCTTTGGCGCAGGCAATGACAAATACTGAGAATATTAGAAGGGCTTGAGGTAGTAAGGTTGCACTTCATACCGATGAAACCAACATTGCAGCAGTGGTAGACTACTTGGCGTCCATATAGCTCTGACAGAGGAGCGAAGATCATGGGGCCTGCAGCAAACCGAGAACGTAGACTGACACACAGAAGGATGCTAGTTCACGACTTTGACTACCGAATTCGACCATAAGTTGAGGTACTCCGGGTGCGAACATGGCTATGTCATGTTAGCATGGCTTCATCGTTCAGTGTTCATCGAAGGCCGTGGTATCGAGATACGCATCACGATGAGGGCAACTTACACGATGCGAGTGGCGTAACGAACGTCAAGGCCGATACCAGCACACAATTGAGAACCTTCTTCCAAGTCGCAAAATTGTACGGATTCTGGCGATCCTTATCACCATCCCACCAAACAATATCGCTCTCACTCTGCGTTTGCGAACCACCCTCTTCCTCGTCTCTCACGGAGCTATTTTCCTTGGCGTGCTTCTCTGGGTCCAGGGAAGCTCTTTCTCTTGCATGGCTTGCACGTCTATGGCTGGTGAGACTGGCTCGTCTTTGCTCGTCTGCTGGAGTGGGTATAAAGCCAATGTTGCTAGGAATATCTGCATCGTGGCCCTCGGCAATAGCCTCTCGGGTCTTTTCTTCGCGTGTTGGTTCGCGGGTCAAGGCATGAGATCTTGACTCTTCGCGAGTCAAGTCATCTTCCCTGCTCATCTTGAACGTCTCAACTATCTGTTGAAATGTGAGTGAAGTCGGAGATAGTCTGTATTGGGTAATTTCCAGGTTATGCTGGTGGAGACTTTGCGTTTCGTCTCCCCGGATTTTCGCAAATTCTATTCTGTGGTTCCCCTCCACTTGAGGTCGGCCAGGTTCAATTTTCGTAAAAGTTGTCGTTGGAAGATGAGGTTATTGATGGGACGACTTGGAGGGTCGGTAACCTGACAAGATGGGCGAGCGAATGGACAAACGAGGTTGGAGGGCCTCGGAGATGCCAGTGTCGAGGTAGATAGATGTTTGAGAAACAAAGTTAAGTTTGTTTGTTTCGCAAACTGGGAGAAACTGTTCTCGCTTGTGGATGGAGAAACACAAACGGGTTCAAGGTACCATCATTGGAGAGCACATAGCATGAAGCGAGTCTCGGAAGGAGAAAAAAGGGAAGAGAACAGAGAAAAAACAGAGCTGTCCCTACATCCTTGAACATAGCCTGAAGCAATGTAACAGGGCCCTCCGCCAATTCGGATTTCCGTCTAAATCTATTGGAGATCTCCTCTTCCAATGCAACGAACCTCGGCCGGAGCACATCTTCCCCCCTCCCTCTTCTTCGGGTCCTCGCTCGCGTTCGGGTTCAGCCATAAACTCCGTCTACCTACATGACACTAGAGCACGTTGTCTTCGCAAAGGGTCCCTTTCTCGCATGGGTCTGCCAATTTCATTGGGCAGGGGTCTTGCTTGAAACGGCCTGATCACCCGCTTTCCTAGACATGGCGTGCTGAGATAGTCTCGGCCGAGTCATGGAGTTGACGTCCGGTCTATTTCCTCGCAATATCCGTCGGCTTTGGGGAATTTCTCTTGTGCGGAGGTGCTCCCATGGCTTTGGCTGAGACATTTCCCCGCGCTCTTTTATCTTTTAGCAATAATGGTAGTCTCGTATACGGATATTCGGCCATGAATTGAGGTTCTTCACATAACATCGGAAGAATTCCCAGTCTGACCACCCATAGATTTCACGTGGTGTGACAGCGGCACCCAAACCGGTACCTATTCTGACAGTATCGCTTTAATTCGACTCAAGAATCAACCTGCAGAGGGTTTCTCGTTTAGGTCGTAACCCCGACTCCTCAGCCTTAACGTCCGCGCGACTGCATGTTCGGACAACCAATGCCATCGCCAAAGGTTGAAGTTCCACTCCCTGTAGCTTGGTGACACGCGCTTTCCCGTGTTTATGTACTGATGTTGGGCATCGTGCACCCACGAGCCGCAAACGTCAGCTATGAGATTATCCACAGAATCTCTTCCATGGGGAGCACACAGTGGAGAATGGCACTGATGGTATCTCGGCCACGACGAAGCATTGCGACAGAACGAATGAGACAATGGTGCATAACTGGCTTGTAACAGCTACATGCGGGTAAATTAGAAAGCATGGTTTCACTGGTTGTAAAACATTGTGAGTTTGTGTTGCAATCGGGTTTTGTTGCTTGGGGGCGGATCTCAAAATGGCAACGCTGTGACATCTCGGGCATTGCTGTAAGGCGACAGTATGACAAGCCTGCAGCTGCCTTGACGTTTTCTAGTGATCGATCAGTATCGTAAACCTGTCGACATTGTCTGTCGAAGCCCAAATCCCCCTTGAGCGCGTGTTTCCGTGTGAAAGGCATGCTCCATCGAACGGCCAGATGACGGAGCCCGACAATCTCATAGGGCAGTTGATGAAGCAAACCGGCCCTTCTCAGGCTCCTTGCATCGGGAGCCAACATATGTGTCCGTTTGGAAAGTCAGCCATGTCTGTCTTCTTGCACACGACTAATGAAGGGAGCAATGGCAGTTGACTCTCATGCATGACCATTATCCAAGGCGCCTCAAAGACAGAAGACTTCCTATTCATCTCTTTTGTGTCTTCTCGTAGCTTGGGAATAGCCTTGCGCTTCTTCATCTGCGGGTCCCTTTAATACGTAATGAAGTAAACGGTTAAAAAGACTTCATCTGATGACACCAAGTTTCATAAGGTTGTCTCGAAGAGAACAAAGACCCTCAAGAGTGTCTGAGGCTCGTTCTTTCAATGACTCGCATTGAAGACTAATGATTTTTGCTGCTTTCGACTCATTGCCGACAGCTAATGATACCGCACCTTCCAGTTGCTCTGCCCTTGAGCTCAGGGAATGCTGGAGCTCGATCACCATTGCGATCATCATTGAAGCTGCAGAGATTTTCGGGGCAACGAAAGAGCCGATCTTGATCTCGGGCATGTCGAACTTGGGTTCGTGCTCTCTGGGTAACAGCGGTACAGCATGAGCGCACATACGCCCATGGTTAGTGATCATGTCAAAGATATCCAGTAGTCTTAGATGACAGGCCATGATGAGGTGAATAAGAGACTGGTCGATTGAAATTCGGGATTTTGAAAGTGAAAATTCCTTTTGTGCGTTATGTATGCAGTCAGGGGCATCACAGCTGATGTCCTCGGGTTCAAGTCGTTTGAGAACTTCAGGATATAAGTGAAGTAGCTTTTGAGAACGTTGTAGCAGATCTTCAAGGAATGATCCAAGATCAAACTTGCATATCTTCATGAACTCGGTGAGTTCCCTTATGGATAAATGATCTCGTTGTGAGGTTGGAAAGTTGGTCCGCAGGCGGTCCAGCCCAGCCATGAGATCTGTCAACTGAGATATCTCAGTGACTTGAGCCGGTGGGGGTGGGTCTGTATCTTCGCTGACAGGCGGCGTTGTGATGAATTGATCCAGGTTAATGCTAGGAACTGGGTCGATTGAAGGCTCGTCCAAGCCAAGCATAGACCAGTTGAAGGCAACATTGTCAGGATGGCGCAGAGATCGAGTTGGAGGGCTGAAGAGGCAGGTGACTCCAGCTTTGACACAGCGAGTACAGACTGAAGAGGCAGGGATCTTTGTACATTTTAACTTCTTACTGTGACATCTATCACACGCTTGTCGGAGATCTGACATGGTAATGAGTTGTTCGGGACAAAGAGAGTCGCTTGCGTGTAATTGGGAAGCCCTCGCGATAGTGGGGAAGGAGTTGTTGGTCGAGGATGTGGAAGGAAAATACCCTAGACCTTCAAAGTTGACATTCTGGCTCAAACTGAGACAGTGGATGAGCTGCAAAAGAATTAGGTTTGACAATACTATAATTACTCTTATGTAGCTCAACGGTTCAGGGGCAATTAGCTCAAGATCTACCTATCGGACAACGTCAAGATGTAAATCACAAAGCTTAGTTGAGGTGCCTGATAATCAATACGCATTAATTTAATAGCGATCCAATGCTGTTCAAGCTCCACTTTGTCCCCTGGAGCTCACAAAAGCTGTTAAAAGTACAAAACAGTTAAACAGACTGGACTTTCTAATCAAGTATACTTGCAGAGGGTGTAGTAATCGCAGCCAAGGACTCATAAAATCTCATTGTAATTTCATGGACTTTAGAGTAGCACTGTTGCGTGTTGTTGTTCACGTTACCTCGATATCTCCGATCCCTTGTCAGCATCGATCAACACCACTCACTGCCACTGTAGAACTTCCCCGCGAGACTTTCCACTTCCATTCCACTTCCATTTCCACTTGAACCAACAGCTCCAACACAAAATCCTCAATCTCCCCATCGCATCATCTTTACCATGATTGCGATCCTGGATTTTGTATCTGATGCTCCCGCTCCAAGGACATGTCGCTAATTCCCTACCAGCCCCATGAGGGCAGAGAGATTGTTCTGTACGTCATCACGCTTCCTTTTCTTTGTTGTGCAAGGTATCCATAGCAAGCTAACCAACCCTTGTACTTGCAGCCGTCACCACAACGCTATCGTTGTTCGCGATTCTCAATCACATCGACTCGAGATCAGAGGCATCTCGACTTGTCCTACATGCCATCAGCCGCTTACTCGTTCCGAAAATACTTCCGACCGAAGCTATGATTCCTTTGGTGCTCGGCAAGAGACCTATGTCGATCCCGATTACTTTCGTATGCTCCGCGCTGCCAATGCGAATAACGATAATTCTGCCGATCATCCACCGAGTCCAGTGAGAAGACTTTTTGGTCCTGTCTTTGGCGGTAGTAGCCCGGCAACAAATCAGACATCGCCATCTCCAGGCCCAGATGAGGCCGAGTTTGTGTCAAGTACACCCGGTGTCGCGCAAGCGGAAGGCAGCAGAATACGGCGAGATGCATTCAGTCCCAACTACTTCAACACATTTTTCGTCGAAGAAAGAGTCTTAGGGAAGGGAGGCAAAGGCGTCGTGCTGCTTGTACGACACGAAATTGACGGATGCGCCCTTGGTCAATTCGCTTGCAAACGAGTCCCGGTCGGAGATGATCACGCCTGGTTAGAGAAGGTTCTCATCGAAGTCGAGCTTCTTGCCAAGCTTTCCCATCCAAACCTCGTATCGTATCGGCATGTCTGGCTTGAGGATGTTAGACTCACCCGATTTGGCCCCAGTGTTGCTTGCGCATTCATCCTCCAGCAATACTGTAATGGTGGTGACCTCCAACAGTACATCATCGGCGGAGCACCACGTGAGGCGACCAAAGAGGAACTCAAGGCTCAGATGCGTCGACGATCAAAGGGTCAACTCGATACTCCTGTCGATTTATTAAACGGCAACCGCAAGCTCCCTTTCGATGAAATTTACACACTGTTCAAGGATATTACATCCGGAGTGGCATATCTCCACGCGGCCAACTACATTCATCGCGATCTGAAACCAAGTAATTGCTTGCTCCATCGCGAGGGTAGCAGAACGACATGCCTCATCAGCGATTTCGGTGAGGTCCAGCCCGAAAATGTCGTCCGTAAGTCTTCAGGCACTACCGGAACCATCTCATACTGCGCTCCCGAGGTCCTCAAAATGGATGTCTCCTCAGGTCGATATGCAAACTTCACCACAAAGTCGGATGTCTTCTCGCTTGGTATGATTCTCTACTTTATGTGCTTCGGGCGACTTCCTTACCAGAGCGCGAATGCTCTACAAGAAGAACTTGAAGATGTGGATGAACTTCGAGCGGAGATCACCCACTGGCAAGGGTTCCAGGATGAGCGACGTGAGCGCCCAGATCTTCCCTCGAAGCTATACCAACTCTTGAAGAGACTGTTGGCTCTCAACCCTGGTGAAAGACCTAGTGCCAATGAGGTTCTCAAGGCCATGAGAGGCGAGTCAATGACGTTCGAGAATGGTGCAAGTCAGGAGCCTGCACCAAATCTCGGGATCGGAACTCGCATACAGAATCTGGACTCGCCCGCTCCCCCAAGTACCCCAGTTCCAGGTAAGTTTCTTTTTCTTGTGTTGTAACAAACCTACTCTTACAGTTCTACAGGCCCTCGACATCGTCATCAAACGTCAAAATCGGACAAGTTTGAAGAGCTTGGTGCCCTGGCTAGGACTACTTCGAGAGATCTGTCGCCTACCAAGAGTGCACAAAGTTCTCGGCTGGATCCGCACCGCCAGTCTCTATCGAGACATCGTGGCTCGCAGTCCATGGTTATGTCCCATAGCCAGGAAGCTCATCCTGGATCTTTTGTGACACCCGCCGTGAGCGTCAGCGACGCATCTGAGCACTCAGAGATGCACGAGAGGCGGAACTCTCAAAGCCCTCCACTTTTGATGCCGCCACCTACGACCACAGCTGACGCTCTTAGACGGAGAGCAACTGTGTTTCTCATCCGATCTATGCATCTGGCAGGCGATAACTCTCCGCTACTAAGCTATACCCTTCGCCTCGGCTTGTTTGGCATCAAAATGACCACTCTCACACGTCCCTGCTGGCCACTCATGGTCCAACCCAACGTAGGCATTCCGCTCGTCTGCGTTGCAGCACTGGATCTTGGCCTACCGCAAGTGACGAGCTATTCCCCAACTCTTAGGCAAGGCTACGGAGACTACTTTACAAGCGGTCCACGAGCGTGGGGCTTAGGCATGAGTCTTCTCCTTTTGTTCCTTCATTTTACAGTGCTGTGGGTTGCGTCAGGCTGGGCGACGCTGTGTGCCACGAATGAGCATGACGTTTGGGCCGATGGGCCTTGGTGAGGTGATTTGAAAAGTTTTAGTGATGCGAAATGCTTTTAAATATGTGAATTGATGAAGATATTTGGCCTGCTGATTCATGAGGAGGGGAACGAAGCATACCTGAGATCATAGATTGACCGTTTGGCGAAACAGATTGGATCATACAAGTAAAGTGACAATGATACAAAAGAAACGATAGCGGAAATGATTGAGAATGACGAAGGTATCAAAAGGGTTCAAAGAAAAGTGTTTATTAAAACAAAATAGAAAGAAGTTTGACCTCGCCATGATACCATATGCTCTCCCAAGATTATCAAAACTGAATGATATAAACCCAACTGCCATGCCCTTTACTGATCTAGATCTTCCTCAAAGATTTCTGCGTCAAGACCCTCCGTCTATCCATCTCCCTATTCGCAAACTCACTGCTCTTACTATCCGGCGCAATGCGCTCACCATGGGTCACACTGCCAAAGCCAAAGTCAGGCTCACCACCAAGACTACCGAAAATATCTCCAATGTAGTTCTCTGCTCTGATGCCATCTTTGAATGTGGTATCCCAATCTTCAATAATGCCTTTGGCGATCTCAATGCCTGCGTTGAAGATATTTGCGATGGCGATTGAGAAGCCGTTTTGTTTGGCGGCGGTGAGATGATCTAGGTCGGTGTAGTCAGGAGGAGGGCGATCAAAGTTGGAACCTGCAAGGGTTAGCGAGATGATTGATAAGAGTTGTTGGACGGCTGACCTGTTCTGTAGATCATGACTCTTGAGAAGTCGCAGATCTTTGCAATCGCTGCTCTGACGAGGACTTCCAAGATTGCATTATCCTCCTGAGCGCTCATGCAGTAGATGCCAGTCCCGTTCGTCCACACTTTTGTAGTATTCTCAAAGGACTCAGAGAGTCTACTACCAGAGTAGTATACGTCACTCGTAGCAGTGTCGCACTTGATGACAGATGGAGGTTGAGAGGCACTCTTATATGTCTCGCCCATTCGGCGGTAGAGTGCACGGTACTCCTCTGGGCCATTCGCATCTTCCAGCTGAGCCTTTGAAGCGAGTTTGTATGCAGCATCTTGGAGTTGAGCGTTGAGTTCAAAGACTTCAGTGCCATAGGTGATAAAGGGCTGTTGGTAAGGCTGGTCACGGCCATATGAGATGTACCCAGTCGGCCAGTGTGGAGGAAGAGATCGTATATCAATCTCATATTGTAAAGCAACCTGGATTGAATAACGAGCGATGGCAACTGAACCAAGAGTACCGTACTTGGGACTAACGCCAGCTATACCGGCGACGAGGAAGTAGGTATGGCGAAAGTCGAACTTGGGTGAGAGCATGAGAGCCATGAGTGAAGCAGCGGAGTTAATCTCTCCCTCGCCGATGGTGATATGGCAGATACTTCCATCTTCAGTGCAGGTGGCGCAGGGGAAGAGCATAGAGAGGCCAGGGGCGTGAATAATTTTGGAGGAGAGGTTGCCTAGATTTGAGTCGGGGAGGCGTTCGTGCCAGACTGCAGCTTCGGGGGACCACTATTGTGCAGTGTTAGAGAGGTGATGTGAGATAGGAGAGGGGGCTTACCATTGAGATGATCATGACCTTGGGAGCAAACACTTCATCGTCTCGGGTATTCATGGGACGAGGTAAAGCTGTTACTAGAGGCAAGAGGAGAAACTGAAGAAAGAATGAGAGTAAAGCTCCTGGTAGCTCCATGTTTGATAGTCTTGAGTTGTTTGAAGAAGCCACTCAAGATCGAGTGGGAAGTCGAGGAGCTTTATCTCTGAATCACATCCACACAATCTCAATATCATACCAAGACCAAGTTCAAGACCTTCAACACCGAACTCGTTTCACAGACCCAATTCTGTCAAAGGTCGTCATGTGGATTCAATGTCTTTGTGACTCCGAATAAAGATTCAGAGCCCAGAAGGAGAATGCCAACAGGTATCCAGCAACGGATGTCGCCCCCTCAAAGGCAAACTACAGCAACGAGCCATGTCGAGGCATTTTGGGATGAATCGGGAACAAATGGAGGACAACGACGGGATCTTTGATAGAGGAAGTTGCTTTGTTTGGAGCATCATGTCCGTTCGATAGGGGAGTCTCTCAGCTGAAGTTCTTATCTCGAAGGCGTTTATGGGGGTAAGTGTAGGGGTAATAGGAGATGCGTCTAGAAGCGCAACGAAGCAGAACAGGACAGGATACGACAACATGTGCTCAATGTTCGGAGGTCGAAGCGAAAGACAGCGCCATGTCTTTGATTCAAGCTTAACATCTAACGACTTGGCATGTCTCTACCGCTGACATGACCCTATATTCTCTATTGTATCACTTTGTGCAAACAGTCTCGATGGGGATGTTAAACAGGGTCGTGCAAATATCCCGGAGTCGATGTGAGTTCTTGTGGAACTAATACGTCTGGAAATGTTCATCTGGGAATGCATGTCTCGGCCGGCAGGGCGCTGAAGCGATCGGGGAAGAGAGGGAGGTATTAATTGGATAGACGAGACGAGATTGGTTTGAAGTGAAGGATGCGGTATTCTATATTCTGGCTTTACAGGTGGAAAGCGATAGGATGTCTTAACCACTAAACTGGATCGTCCTGCGTGGAATACAAATGTTACGAAAGAGAGTATTAGGAGTAGTCACGAGCATAAATTGACTTGTGCGCTTGTGTTGTTGATGGTTCTGGATAGACGGATGGATTGTGAGATGTGAGGCTGTAGGGACAAGACGACACGGTGAGATGGAGTTTAGTCTTGGTGTAGTGAGTCTGGGCTCATTGCACGTGGGGTTATGTCTGTACTTCTTGCTTTTTTTTGATGAAGATGGAGTTACTCTTGACGTTGTGCAGTTTGACTTTTTGGTTGTAACGGCGGGCTTGACTGTTATCAGCGGCTTCGATCGTCACCGTTTCATTGTGGCTAGCCATTCACCATTGACGAATGCCGTCTTATGTAACTGAAAGTCGAATTCAACTCGACTACAATAATTACTTCCGACTGTGCACAAAGAGAATCATGTAGCTCTGGGAACTTAGCCATCCAATAATATGCCTCTCTCCAACCTCCTATCGTAGCTCATCATCTCGGTTTATTTCTGGACCTCAATGTCTGGGCATCTTTTTGAGAATGGGGCCTCGGGTTATCAGATGCGCCCGGATCCGCGTATCTGATCTGTTTTGATAACTGTAAATGTCATCGACTTGAGTCAATTATTCCAGTTTTTCTAGAATTGTTATGATACTCGCATCATCTGACTCGTTGGTAGATCACTTGGAGAAAGCTTGGCAGAGGCCAAACTTCGCCTTTTTGTGTTGGCCTCAAGATACGACAGTAAAATATCTTGGCGTGATTTGTTTTTCGCCAAGAAAAACTGGGTTGCCTCTTTTATTACTCAGCTAGAGACCGACAAGGAAGGTCAAGACCCAGGGGCCGCGTGTAAGGTTTGGGGCTTTCAGCACTGTGCATGATCTGCCTCATTCCTCGTTATTTCCTAGTGTTTCAATTCTTAATTCAACGACGTTTCTTAAAGTCTGTAGATCAGACAACTTCAACACCAAAGGCTGCTGTGATGACGACGACATGCACCCGCTAACCAAAAGCTTCTGTCTCTCTTAGCACAAACGACGTTGCAGCCAAGACGACCGCCAAGACACGATAGCAGCAGCACCAAGCATTTTCAGGATTACCTAGCCCCCCCAAGAGTCTCGGCCCTTCCGAGATGATGGGCAGTGACAATATCAGTTCCCAGAGTTCCCCAACGACGGGGGCCGGGGAGCCCTCGGTCCTCTGTAAGGCGGACCAGTTACAGTGGGTTAGCGACGTGTCGCTGCTGATTGTTACTGGATATGGCGTATTTTGGTCAAGGCGGACCGCCCGGGACCCCCAGACAGAACTGACAGAGTTGCGCCGCCACAGAATAGAGATTGACCTGCCAAGCACCACTCACAATCAACTCTGCCCGGGTGAAGGTCATTTCCCGGTGGAGACGAGTCGTCCAGGTATGACGAGTTTCTCTTTAAGGTTCTTTATTTTCCTGCTGGACCTGGCTGGCTCTAACGTTTTCGGGGTAGAGTTTTGTAAAAGCCTCCCCCACGCTAGAGCTTGAGCATGATTTCAGTGCTTCCTCCACAATCAACGGTCCCCTTCGAACCATCTTCGATCCACCACTGAATCTCTCTTCCTCTTTCTTCTATTTTGGTTTGTTTTCATTCAACCTCTTTCTGTGGCTCAGTGCCGTACCAGGGTTTCTGGATCAACGGTTGCTTCGCGCTCACAAACTTGTAACACAGACTTCCATTGATGGACGACATCACGAGTGTTCCTGATTCACGCTATGGCGGCTCTGGCGAAGGGTCCAACTCTAACTCCAACTTTGACGCTGGTAGTCACGACCAGTCGAAGATTGATAACACGATGAATCCTCAACCCGAGCCTCACGACGTCGACCCTCCCTTCGATTTGCACGACGACGAACATGTCCAGGGCAACAACTTTGCTTTTACCCCGTCTCAGCTACATCGACTCCTGACCGCCAAGAATATCTCCGCTCTGCGCGCGTTTGGAGGCTTGTTGGGTTTAGCCGCTGGTCTTCGAACCGATATCTCAGCAGGACTAAGCGCTGACGAAACAACATTGGACGGTACCGTCACTTTGGATGAAGCTGTAGCCTCTGGTAGCCTTGAACGACCGCCAGTTCTCTCTGCAGCATCCCCTCCACCGTCGCCGCCGCTCCTCCACAACGGGTTGTTCGAACATCGCGATAACCACTTTGTCGATCGAAAACGAGTATTTGGGGATAACCGCCTTCCCCAAATAGCACAAAAATCTTTCTTCAGACTATTGTGGATAGCATTCAATGATAAGCTTATCATTTTGTTAACCATTTCTGCGTCCATCTCACTCGCTATTGGTATCTACCAGTCTGTCGACAAGTCGATAGGCGCATCGCGTGTCGAGTGGGTAGATGGTGTGACAATCGTCGTTGCGATCCTCGTCATCATCATCGCAAGCGCAGCGACCGATTGGCAGAAGAATTACAAGTTTAAGAAGGTCAATGAACGAAAGCAACAAAGGGACGTAACAGTGATGCGCTCGGGGAAACTCCAGCGCATCCCCGTTCAAGATGTCGTCGTTGGTGATCTTTTACACCTCGAGGCTGGAGATGTTGTTGCCGTGGACGGTGTTCTTGTGCAAGCTTCGAGTCTGCAGATGAACGAGTCTTCCATCTCTGGAGAGGCTGATCTTGTACACAAGACCGTACCGAGGCCAAACCATTCAGCTACATCCCGAATTGACCCCTTCATTCTCAGTGGAACCACTGTCGCGCGCGGAGTTGGTTACTATCTCGTTACTGCTGTTGGTGTCAACTCGACCTATGGCCGTATCCTCATGTCGTTGAGAGACGACGTCAAGGAGACACCACTCCAGGCGAAGCTTGGCCGTCTTGGCAAGCAACTTATTGTTATCGGTGCCATTGCAGGTTCCATCTTTTTTCTTGTGCTCTTCATCCGCTTCATGGTCACTCTCCACACCGTTACTGGTGGGCCTTCTCAGAAGGCAGAAGACTTTTTACACATTCTGATTCTGGCCGTCACGGTCGTCGTCATCACTGTTCCAGAAGGCCTGGCGCTCAATGTGACCGTTGCACTGGCCTTTGCCACGAAGCGTATGCTCCGAGATAACAACTTGGTGCGATTGATTCGATCGTGTGAGATTATGGGAAACGCGACAACAGTTTGCTCCGACAAAACTGGTACCCTGACACAGAACAAGATGACTGTCGTGGCTGGACGTGTTGGCTTGGAGTCTTACTTTGACGACACCGACCTGGTTGTTCCGGATCCCGACTCGTCCATGTCGCGTGCCTCGACTATCAAGTACGACAGTTCAATAGACATGGCAAAGTCACTCTCTCCAGAATGTCGGAGGTTGATCAAGGACAGCATCGCTCTCAACTCCACGGCCTTTGAGAATGACGACTCGGGCACCACTACTTTTATGGGCTCAAGCACTGAGACTGCTCTGCTGCACTTCAGTCGTCAACATCTCGGTATGAACAACTTGGCCGAAGAGAGGGCCAACTGTCCCATTGTTGCGATCCTCCCGTTCGACTCTTCCCGAAAATGGATGGCAGTTTTGGTCAAGATTAATGAGGATCGCTACCGACTTCTCGTCAAGGGAGCAGCGGAAGTTGTGTTTGAATATTGTGCTTTTGTTGTTTTGGACCCAACATTCAGAGTACCAATTGCACGACTCTCGGAAAATGACCGTGCAAGCTATCGTAACACAATTGAAGACTACGCCAACAGGATGCTCCGACCTGTCGCCATTGCATACCGAGACTTTAGCGCGCAGGACATCTTTGATGGCCCAGACGACGACCCCGATAACATTAACCTAGAATGGTTGGCCTCTGGCATGATCTTCATTGGTGCCTTTGGCATTCGTGACCCATTGCGGCCCGAAGTTGTGGAATCAGTCCGCCAATGTCAGGCTGCGGGAGTGTTCGTTCGCATGGTTACAGGTGACAACTTCTTGACCGCCAAGGCCATTGCAACAGAATGTGGTATCTACACAGCTGGTGGCATTGCCATGGATGGACCAACATTCAGAGACTTGACACCTGAGCAGCTTGATGCTGTTATTCCAAGACTGCAAGTCTTGGCTCGTTCAAGCCCTGAGGATAAGCTGCTTCTTGTAACACACCTGAAGCGCATGAATGAGACGGTAGCTGTTACCGGTGATGGTACGAATGACGGTCTGGCATTGAAGGCGGCGGACGTCGGGTTTGCTATGGGTATCCAGGGTACCGAAGTTGCCAAGGAGGCTGCATCCATCATTCTTCTTGACGACAACTTTGCTTCTATTGTCAAGGCTTTGGCTTGGGGTCGAACTGTGAATGACTCCGTCAAGAAGTTTTGCCAGGTAAGGTTATTGATCATTATGGCCAGGTTCTTTGCTAACCAAACGATAGTTCCAATTCACTATCAACATCACCGCAGGTATCATCACCGTCGTTTCCGAGCTTGTTGGCGACGCTGTTTTCACCGTCGTTCAATTGCTTTGGATCAACTTGATCATGGATATCTTTGCCTCTCTTGGTTATGCTACTGATCACCCCTCGCCCGACTTCCTCAAGCGAAAGCCCGAACCCCGCAATGCTTCTATCATTTCCATCACTATGTGGAAGATGATCATTTGCCAAGCCATCTACCAGTTGATAGTCGTGTTTGTTGTTCACTACGCTGGATGGGATCTCTTCAACCCCGACACTGAATTCGAGATTGAGAAGCTCCAGACATTGGTGCTCAACATCTACGTCTGGATGCAGTTCTTTAATCAACACAACTGTCGTCGCGTGGATAACAAGCTGGATATTTGGTATCAAGGATTTCTGCGTAACCCTTGGTTCATCGGTGTGCAGCTTATCACTATCGCTGGCCAGTTCGTCATCGTCTTCAAGGGAGGCGAAGCATTTGACACAACACCCCTTACAGGTGCCCAATGGGGATGGAGCTTGCTCTTCGGCGTCATGTCAATTCCACTGGGAGCTTTGATTCGACAGATTCCTGATAGCCTGGTCCAAAGCCTTTTCAACTTGATCTCAGACTGTTGGCTTGCAATTTGGCGACCAACTCGCGCGCTCCTGTCAAAGGTCTTTAGCTGCTTCAAGCGGAAGAAGGCCGATGACAAGGAAGCCCAACAACCAGAGCAAGAAATGGGTCCTGTTGAGAACATCCTTCACATGATGCACTTGACCCATGAGCCCGATGAGGACGAGACGCCCATGACGCAAGAACAGCGTGAAGCAATGGAGCGATCAGACCAAACACGAATGCTGAAAGAGAAGGAAAAGAAGAAGCGAGATATCGACTTGCACGGCCTCGTGGAAGCCGCCAAGCTAGGAAGAGAGCACAAGGGTGCCATTTTGGAGATTCACCCCAAGACACTCAAAGACGACCCAATTCTAAGGACCAGTAGTGGTAAAAACAGTACGCTGCCACCAAGTCAAGACGCCGAATTTATGAAATTCGTCGCCATAAACACGCGACGGCCTCGACAGCCGAGACGAACAAATCCTCGAGATCCGGCACGACCGGCTCAACGACGACAGCAAGAGCAGAGGAGTTCTTGGAGACATCATGTTTCCTGGGAGGGACTACTAAGATCCAAGAGACGATAATGAGCACGTTTGTGCGTTCATACAAATGATGTTTTTAAGAGGAGGGTATATAGTAGACAGGTGTGAAGGAAAGACCTGTGTTCTTGTAAATGACAGATTACGACGTTATGACAGATAAAGGGATTCAAGATACCAATATACAGGTCGCTTTACTAGGCCATAATAACAACGCTTCCATCCCAAATTTTGCAATATCCAATCCAAAAGCCTTAATAGTGATCCAATCCTTCCTGTCATGCGTGTGTGTCCATCTCGTTAAATCATAAAACTTTTATCGTGTGCTCATCCTGTTTTGATGATGGCTTCCTCAATCGCACTTCCAATCTCGGACCTCGGTATTCCCGGTCCCCGCATCAAACAGAGAGATCTCGTAGCGAGCGACTTTATAAGAGCAGGTATACTCACCCGCACTGTAACAGGACCAGATTTTGGCTCTGTGGGAAATGAGAAACAATTGACGAAGCTCCAGCTCTCGGGTTGTTTCGGTACAGTGTGCCCAACATTCGGCATCGGCGAGTTGTTCAGATTGAGTTCCATAGTTTCAGCATCGACAACCCTGGCACCGAGTGCGAGGAGCTGCTTCTCAACTCCAACAATGCTGAAGAATCGTGTGAAATGGTCGATGCGCGTTCCAGCCGGTCGCGTAGGCCACGGCCATTCTATATCCTCCACCGTAGAAGGGTTGAGCTCCGCGCGAGAATAAACATACTGTCCATATCGTCCGTACGGTAGATCGATCACGCGATACATCTCATGTCGACCTGGGCCAATAAGCCAGCGTAGCCGTGTGAGCATCTCGTCTTTTGCACGGCCTTTGAGGGTGTTGCAGAAGAGGCGCGATTCACAGGCTGACATTGCGTAGGGCGGCGGTGAGTTTACGAGGAGGTGGCATGCTATCGTTAGTATATCGCAGGCGAGGCGGAATGAGAATGCTGAGTGTTGTGTGGATGAGGGGACGGCGAGATCGCCGGGTGATGCAGGGGTTGTGCCGAGCCAGCCGTTGCCGAAGATCTGAGGCGAGAGTGAGAATGTTGGTAGGTTGAAGGATTTGGCCATTGGTGGTTGCTGAGAGTTGAAGTATGGCGGCGTTGATAGTGAAGCTGGTGCTGAAGTCGATAAAGATGGCGGAGTTGGCGTAGAAACTGAAGTCATGACCGTTGACGTAGGCGGTGTCAGCGCCTGGACCTGAGTCTTTCTCACAGCAACAGCCATCGAACCCGAAGAATCCTCCGTCGTTTCACTCTGCTCACTCTCTGGCGATCCAGAACCTCCACGCTTCCTATCCTCCCCCTCCCTCGGCAACAGCACAAGATCCTCCTCCGGCCCAACAACCTCATGCGCCAGCTCCAGAATCCTCTCCATACTTCTCCTCAAACTACCAACAAGACTCGGCTGGGCTCTGACTACAGCTTCAGTGGTGAGCATCTCGTCAACGAAGGACATGAAGACGGAGCTCATCTCTTCGATTACCTGCTCGAGACGACGCACGCGCTGGGCCTGTGCTGCTTCGGCGGCTTGGCGACGGCGGCGGAAGATGTTTTGGGCTTCGCGGTTACGTTCGCGACGGGCCTGAGGGATGTAAGTGAGGTTCAATGGGGAGAGGGAGGGAGGATGGACCTTGAGTGCTGCATCGTCGTTATCTTGGGTGTTTGAAGATAAGCGACTTCTGCGCTTGGGAGGTGATTGCGCAGTCATTGTATAAGTGGATGAGTATTAATATGAGGATGAGTGAGAGACAGAGAAGAGGCGAGTGAAACAACGTCAGCCCTGCGGCTTTACGAGAGACTGTCTAGGGGATCGAAACTAGCTTGCGACGCGAGTAGATTGACTGTAAATAAAGAATATGGTAAATGGGCTGACACGTGAATGAAGAGTATTTTGTGTTTCAAGGTGGCGATGAGATGAAATGGGGACGACGTTGGAATCTTCGGGACGTTTTGGGGTCGCACTTCTATCCCTGTGACCCCTTTGGGTTTAGTGGCTTATTAATCAAGCGGCGATCAATCAACATTCGAGGCTGACTTTAATGGGCCCACATTAACTTTAAATCGTGGGGGAGGCTGAATCTGATCTCAACTCAACTCCACTGCCTCAACATCAATATTAAGAAGAATTATATATATACAGTATCCAAATGCCCCTGAACATCAATTAGACTCCTTACCACCCCCCCCTCCTCCCCATGTTAAATCCCCAACCACTCGCGCAAAAGCACCTTTGGCTTGCAGCAAATCATGATACGTTCCCTCCTCAACCTTGGCACCATCCTCTAGGACAACAATCCGATCCGCGATTGCCATCATCTCCTTGCTATGCGTCACCACCACAATTGCCATATCTCGCCTTGACTTCTTCGCAATCTTTTGCATCGTGTGTCGAATCATTTCCGCGCTCTCTGCATCTAATGCACTAGTAGGCTCGTCCAGCACAAGAAGTCGAGGCTTGCGTACAAGTGCCCGCGCGATGCTGAGACGTTGCGCCTGGCCACCTGAAAGGGCTTGACCTCCGTCGCCGACTCGAGTGTTGTATCCATCAGGAAGAGTTGTGATGAACTCGTGGATACCGGCCGCTTTCGCAGCAGCTAGAATGCTAGGAAACTGACGGAGGTGCGATACTTCACCCAAGCCGTACACGATGTTCTCTGCAATGGTAGCTGGGAAAAGGAACGGCGTTTGTGGCAAATATGCCATCATTGATCGAAGATGCTCCATATCGACGTGCGCATGGGAATACTCATTGAAGCTGAGTGGTGGTCTTGTACTAAGGATCTCAAGTTTGGTGGGAGCATAAAGACCCAGCATCAGCGAGATCACCGTCGACTTGCCACATCCTGACCGACCAACAATCGCCAAAAAGTCTCCAGCATCCACCTCGAATGACACTCCTCGCAAGACTGGTCTCTCCGAGCTTAACTTATATGAGAACTCGAGATTGTCAAGTCGAACTGGGAGCGGTGTTTGGAGCTTGTAGTATCCGTGAGGCTCGCTTTTGGGTATCAGAGGCATATTGGCGTACCCCAATATCTGTGCGGCGGTTGACTGGGCCATTGTGACTTGTGGTATCGTACTAAGAATACTCGTCGCTGTGCCCATGCTGAACAGAAGCAGATTCACTACTGCCACCACTGCCGTTGCTGTAATCGCTCTCTCCGAAGCCAGAAGCACAGTTCCATAGTAGAACACAAGTGCTGTAAGGGGGTAATTGACTGACTGGTATAGACCATACAGTGTACTTGTGTGCCCTGCCCTCTTCTGTCCCAGGCCCAGGGTGTGCCTCACTGCTTTCATATACTTCGCACCCATGTATCTTTCTAGAGTGAGAGCTCGAACGACTCGGATGTTGAGGAAGATCTCAGTCAAAGTTGCACTCGCATCTTCGGCCCCCTTGTTGCAGCGCGCCTCCCACTTCCCACTAATAATGGTATAGCCTTTGACTGCGCCCATAACGACAGGCAGCGGTGCGAGGGTGACGAGCGTGAGTTTCCAGGAGATGACAAGCGCCCAAGCAACAGCAGCAATGATCATGACAGTGACAGTGATGATGATGGGCAAGAATCTGCCAACAATGTTGCGCATCTCTTCGGCATTTCGGTCAAGACACTCGTTGATACGACCAGGAGAGTTGCGCGATCGATCGAACCATGCTCTTGGTTGTCGGAGGATTCGTTTCAGGGCTTCGACTCGGATGGTGTTGATCCAGGCTTGTCCCACCATTTCAAGAAGATATCGACCACCGCCAGTGCAAACACCATCCATGATCGCGATGACAATGAGATAGATAGCCCATCTCTTGCCCTCTGCTAGCATGTCACCTTGTGACCACATCGCGCCCAGGAGTTGCGCGAAGCAATACGCAAATGCAGGAATAGAGCCCGCTCCAACCAGGCAGGTCAGTACTCCGAAGACAAGAAGAACCCTATGCCCACGCCCCAACGCTGGCCAGACTGTCCTCAATATTGAAGCCAGAGCCATTGGTGGAGGGTGATCCTTCGTCTCGCTGTCTTTGTCATCCACCTTGTCTGACTGAAGCTTGTCGCGATACTTGGTTTGTCTGAGTCTCGTAATGCTCTTGGGACGCTCTGCCCCACCAAATACGTACTCTGGCTCTTCGAGTGAGACCAGTGTGCATGACGTTTCCATGCCATCCAGACTGCTGTGGGATCTCAGTGCACTGTCGTGCTTCTCGTCGTAGAAACTAGCCATCGGATGGTTGTCGGCCGCGGACTTTGATCGTGCAGGTTCAGGTTCGGGTATGGCTACAGTGAGGGGTTGCATCTCCCAAGCTCGAGCTGTCCGCATGCGAAAAGCGGCTGCTGTGTTTGTACCTAAAGTCAATCGTGTAGAGGCGCTTGTAGGTGCTGGACTGAAAGACTCCAATCCTCCAACGACTATTTGTGAGAGCCGTGAAGCTCTGCCAGGAAGGGGGAATATAGGAGAAAGGGGTGAAAGAGGAGAGTTTGGAGACTTGATGGTGATATCTATCGGCGTGTCTGGTTTCTCTGATACGGTAGATACAAGAGTGGCGAATGTACCACCAATCTGCATATCCAGATCCTTTTTGAAACCTTCTTGAACAAGGGATGCATTGTCCATCACGTAGACGAAGTCATTGGCGTCGATTTGCGCGATGTCATGTGTGATGATGATGGTTGTTTTGCCCCGTCGCCAAGCCCTGATCGCATCCATGATGAGCACGCGGCTAACTTGGTCAAGGCCACTTGTGATCTCATCCAGGATGAGCACTGGAGGGTCTCGAAGTCGAGCTCTGGCAAGCGCTAATCTCTGCTTCTGTCCGCCGCTCAAGTTGTATCCATCAGCGCCGACATTGGTATCTAGACCTTCAGGAAGTCCTGCAATCGTCGACTGAAGCAATGCTGCATCACAAGCTCGCATCACCTCAGCCCGCGTTGCTCTTGCAGGGTCGTGGTGGCCGAATGCTACATTTTTGAAGAAACTTTCGTTGAACAGGATGCTGGATTGTTGGATCAAGGTAATGTTCTCACGGACCCAATATCTGTCGAGAACCTGTAAGGGTTTGTTGTCGACATATACCTCTCCACTCGAGGGCTCGTAAAAGCCGACAATGAGGCTACCCAATGTGCTTTTCCCGGAGCCGCTTCTCCCGACAATAAATGTCATCTCGCCCGAGGGGAAGAAGAAGTTGGATTCGTGGAGTACCTTTTGTGCCGGATTCGAGGGGTATGCGAAGCTCACCTACTAGAGTTAGCTCTTATCTTTATTAGCACAAGAAGAACCTACATTCTTCAACTCTATATCACCGCTGCAACTCAGAGGTCGCAAAGTTCCAGTCATCGGCTTGACCATCTCACCGTCCCGCACGTTTCGAGTGATGCTGGAGAGAAAGCTACCGGCTGACATGCCTTTTGCGAGAACCAACCACTGAGGCATCAAAGCCTCAATACCCTGAAATGCTGCGAGGGTTGCATAAAAGGTTGTCAAAACACTGCCAGCGGCAAGACCGTCGTTGTTGACGAGCACAACGCCGTACCAAAAACCGACGACGAACATGGCCACGACCCAGAAAGCAACGTAGCCCATTTGCAGAGCATTACATTGTGCCTGGATTAAATACTGCTTTGCTGCAGCTTTGGCAGCCGGGTAGTACTGCCAGACCTCCTGATCGTAACCGTTGAAGACCTTGACGAGATCGATGGCTGTGATTGAAGCAACGGCGAACTTGGAAGCGACTGCCAGTTCACGTTTCTGTGCTTGAATGGCGGGTTCAAGTCGCTTTGTCGCCAGCGAGAGAACGATAGCTGAGATTGGAAGAGTGGTGAGGAGGACAAGGGTGAGTTTCCAGGAATAGTAGAGGGCGATACCGAGGGAAGCGATTGAGGTGATGATGTCGCCAACGAGAAGACCGAGAACTTGGGAGGAAGCGAGTTGAAGTTCACGAGTTTGTCTATCGGATGTTAGTCATGTTCAAGTGCAGAAGAGGGATACATACGTCTGTATTCTGATGAGAAGGCTTGACATGCCTTCGGATTGAGAATCGAACCAGGCCATGTCCTTGGAGAGAAGACTTGCAAAGATGTCTTGCCGAACACTGCATGCCTGCAGCTCTCCAAATATGACCCAGAGCGCAAGGAATGCTGTACTTGTGATCCAATTGCCAATACCGAGTCCTACAAGGACAAGTGCCCATCTTCCCACCTGCGAAAGAGCGTCATCCCCGCTGAGCGATCCATTCCCAAAGCCCGCGATGATATCGAAGACTTTTCCAAGAATGACCGACAGAACAGTTTTGAAGCCTGCTGAGAAGCCAGCCGCAAGCAGTGCAGCGATTAAAGCACCGGAGTGTGATCGTCTTGTAAATAGAAAGAGTTGTTTCCACGATGATTCAACACCTTGTTCCATTTTTGGAGTATAGAGAAATTGAGTATCATGCTGAGATTAAGGGGGAAACACTTGAAGAAGTGCTCGAAGTGATTGAGGCGACATGGCGATATGAAGCGACTAAATCCATGTGTCTGGGGCGACAAAGAACAATATCAAAGGGTCAGTGTTGTGATAGTGCGCACAGACGAGGCTGCGGCCAGGGGCTTAGTATTGTTCTTCTTGATATTGGCGAAAGGTGCACTGAGAGAGAGGGGAACATGGGACGAATTGGACTCATTATTTTTCAAAGGCTTTTGCATCAGGTTTTGGAAGGGTGCCGAGGGGCCGATCGATGTTGGTGAGGGTGTTGCCACTGTCATCTTGACGGTGAAGTAGCGAAAGCTCGCGAGACGAAACAACTTGCTTGAATTGTTGGTTGGTTCTTATTCGTTTGAATTACAAATTCATTTCGGGATTGTCGGAAGTTGCGAGGGTACAGCAACTGTCAACTGTTTTCTTCGCCATGTTCTCGCTCGTTTGTGCTCCTCGTTGGTAGCACAAGGCGGGAAACGTTACAAAACGGATAAAGTCTGTTGGCACCTTACGTAAGGAGAGACAATCCAGATCATACCTAGGTAGCTACCTAACATGAGAGATCTGACTTGATTATAACAAGCTGTTCATTCAATGTCTGTAATGTGGGCGCCCTGAGTTTGCGATGGCGGGCAGGTTGGGAAAGACCAAGAGCAAGACTCGAGACCAACCTGTACCTTCTGTGTGACTCAACCGCATGACGGCAAGTCGTTGGGAGCTTGGGAGAGGGCGAGGGTATCATGAGTACTTAAGGTATTCTAGACGGGAGAATGGAAATCTTGGACGAATTGCATGGTGACCTCGGAACTACAAGGGATATGCGCAAAACTATACATCTGTACCAGTTACAAGTATACTTTTATTGCATTTCTAGTATCGACCCTTAGGTCGGCGTTGGTTCTCTGACCGTGGGTAGTTGTCCGCAAGTCTCTCGTTACATCATGGCAATCAGTTGATTTTAAATTATTACTGCTAGATTTCAATACGGCTTATATTGGCCATATAAACCCCGCAAGACCTCCTGAGGTTATCCTTCTTGCTTATGGTCGAGAGCTTGAGTTCAATGGTTACAAAGAAGCAAGCTTGAGGCCCCTCATCACCCCTCCCAGTATTGGTATCACTGTGTTTTATCACCATTGCAAGCCCCAACACCATTTTCGTCGGTTAGCTACAAGTATCGTGTATTGCCAGAGGACAACACACTTGGATTCGAAATTGACTCGTGTCTTGGGTAGCTCTCCGTTAAGCTATCGATTTAGTTGAATGGAGGGTTGGGGCTGGGATACGGAATACCCTGCTGACGGGAACACATGTAAACTTCGTACTCGTGTTCACATGCAGAGCAGTTTCTCGTCACACCATGCCTTTTATCATGGAATTTAGCATAGTACAGTCATTATATTCTTAGAGGATTCGTAGCATCAGAAGCTTCACAATGCTTTTGCCTCAAATCTGCTTCGACGAGTGGGAAATTTGCGGCTCCTGTAACTGTATTTTCTACATGCCTTGAACTCATCTTTTGGGGGCTAGATTGTTTACAGATAACTGAGCAGGGGAGACTTCATATGGGACGATTCGCTCATAATATAGATAGGAAACAGTCATCGTTTAGAAGAGTTGCAGAAGGCGTACTTCGATGGTTGGCGCTGTCGGCAATAGATATACATCCTTCATTTTTCCGAAATCTGAAGTGTACAGTGCAAGAATAGGAGAGCTCAAAGACTTGTTTTGGGCTTTGAAAAGACTTTCTGCGAGATGTTTGTGATCTTGATATTGGGAGAAGTCTTGTGCAAAAGATTCGTCCGCAGCCATAAGTTGCCAGGATTTACCCCTGACTTTCGCATGACTGTCTTTTTGTGGTGAAGAATAATTAATTGTATGTAGCCATATGTGATTGACGGACCCGTGGCGTCGTGGAAAGATGATAAGAGTTATGTTTCTATCCACATTAGGATAGAAGATACAGAGCGTCTTATCAGGGATCTGCTCCTGTTTCCTACAGATGCTTAAACTTGGAATAATTTCATACTTAAACTGTTCATAGCTTCAGACTCGAAGCTACTATGGTAGAAAGCCACTGTATAGTCTTCGCAATCGAGGCTCGCATCCTCAACGAAGCACAGGCCCCATGGCCGTAAAACAGATGGTGCCCCGTTCTGGGCTCCGCCTTGTCCGTGACACAAGATGAAGCGCTCAAAATGCCGCCGAGGTATAGGTTGTACTCTCGCAGAATCAGTTGTTACATCCAATGCACGACATATATCATTTCGCATTAGGTCACCCAGTTCCTCTCATCCGTTCATCCCATACGAGTCATAAACTTGAAGAGGCTGGGATAGAGACTGTTCTGGCCCAGTAGGGTCAAGGCCGCAGCGCACTTAGTGTTAGGAGAGGAGTCCGGTGAGGAGAGATTTGTTCGGCAAAGCGCTCCACGAGATAGATATAATGGTCCTCTCGGGCCGCGTCCTGGAGAGCGCAACAAAGCCCAACTTGAGAGACCGAGGCAAAGGCCTTACTCTGGGTGTTCTTGTTTTGTTTTAGTGAAGTAGACATAGGATATCTAGGATCCCATATGCGCAAACAATGCGGTGCTTAGTAACCCCTTAGACTCTTCGAGGAGGAGATTGTGTAGGTAGTCGGTAAGCTCGTCAACGGTGTTGTTGACAGCGCATTCGCCACCCATATCATCTTCTCTTTCTTAGTTTTTCACAATTTGTGTCCACCGGCGTTGACACGATTTATAGATAGAACTTCGCAATAGAGATACCCTCGTTGAGAGGCTAGGAAATGCCTCCTGTTCGTGGCAGCGATCACAGAGAATAACTTGACCACCATCGCTGAAGCGGGACAGACAGGTCAACGAAACTGTCACGCAAGAGGGTATACAATGAGAGGGAAAGGCAGGTGTATGAACAGTCAACCTGAAGCGGATTCGGTGTAGAGGCTCGTCAGTGGTTTGATGTCGGCGATTTTGCACCACGCCCCGTAGAAGGGTTAACCAAAACACTGTTGCGAATGCCCTCACCTCTCAACACAGCAGCGACATGAACATCTGCAAATACGCGCAATTAGCAAAAAGAAACTTGAGGCAAAAAAAACATACAACAGCGGGGATTCGCTGGTCGTCACCGACCCAACTACTAATCCGCCCCTTACCAGCTTATCTATGGGAGAGCGGACGGGATCCCGAGTTCTCTGATAGGTATGGTCGTATGTAATCACCTGTTTGTAAGTTCAAATTATAGCGTCTTCCTCGTGCCGACCGTCAAGCCTACGGTACAAAGTAGATGTGAGCATGTTCTCTCTAAATAATGAAACGCAATTCGCTCAAGGTCTGTGACAGGAGTCAAACTCTCCCCGGCGTTCTGGCTGCGCAGCGGGAGCTAGCAGATGCGAGTCAAAAATCCTAATTTCCATCATGTTATCAATACCCAGAAGAATTCATGAATAGCCTACGCTTATACTCGGTGTTATTCGGTTGACTTGGAGGCTTGCTGGTTGATGGCGGCTGACTCGGCAGCCTCCAGCTTCAACTTGAGTTCTTCATTCTCATTGAGCTTCGATGCAAGATCCTCCTCGGCTGCACGCCAGAAAATAGTCACCTCAACCAAGTTTCTGCGTATATAACCTTTATCCAACGGTTAAAGGTTGCTTTCATGGTATTGGATCATTCTTGGAATGGAATGCCGCATGAGAATCTTTGTAAACTCTTATCCTGGAACGACTTCTTCTTTATGGTGATGGGATCCCTCTTATACCTGAAGGGCTTTCTTCTATCTTCCTTGACTACCTAGAAAGGGTTCAATGGGCTGAGGAGAAGGAAGTTACCCTGGTCTAGTAGAATTGCTATGATCTTATTCATTTACACAACATGTACTTGTGTTCGGGTTCAATGTTGGGATGTTTGAGCGAAGGAAGACCAGCATGCAAGATGCATCGGGGCATCTTTCTCATTGGTTATAAGCACTACAGGTTTTTCATTCCGATTGCCAGAAAGGAAGCAAGGGAGGAGAGTATTCCCCTAGAGACCATAGAAGTTAACTCAGCTTACTAACATAATAGTTAGCTATTACAGCATCTTATATAGTGTAATTTACTTACTGCTGCTAGCGTCATCAACTACAAGGCCTCGGGCAAGAATTCTCTTTCAATGAGGGATAGGTGCCAATAAACCTACCTGCCCTCCCCCAGATCTCGGTCAGGGTTTGGGGAATGTGCGCCAGCTAGATCGTTGTGGACATCGCCGTGGTCTCATCCCCGTGAAAGGCTGAATGCATCGTACTGATGTGGCCAGTGTCAAGGACAGAGTACTCTGACCAATGATATATCTTGCTCAGGAGTTTCGACCCTTGTCATCTCTGTAAAGCTTTATAACAACCGAAAGCCAGTAGGTACGAGGTTTGTTGAAGTGATTTGATATACTGCCTCATCTCCAAGGGCAGCGGGCTGAGGGATGGGATGGCGGTTATGTGTGCAACTCAAGGATGCAAAGGGGTACGAAAAAGAAGGGTGATGTAGGAGAATACAGCAGCACCAATTCTCGCTTCTGGGTACCCTCGGCGGCTGGAAGTGCTGATTGTGAATCGATGGTAGAAGAAGTGTTGTTTTGAGTCCTGGTTCAGCGTATCGGGATGTCGTCTTGCAGCCATAGCAGCATCCACAGCCCTCCTTCGACCTCAAACTGTGGGACATTCCTAAGTGGTGACGGATGCTCCGCAGGGCCTGTGGGCTACCTTCCTGGGCCAAGGTGGTGATATCGGTATTGACTTAGCCGATACAGCTGGGAATTTAGCTGATGCTTTGATATGTCCTTGCATCAACATCGCCCAGTAAAGCGAAGCACTGATCCTTGAGGTGTCTCGACAGCGACAATGATAGCATGCATTCCTGCAAATTTGAATGCGATCTCACTCACTTCTGCCGCCAGTCTTAGTACAAATGACCTCGGCAGGGGGCAAGAGTCGATATCGACCAGAGCAGTTATATATACAAATTGGCCTCAAACGAGCCGATTGGTAAAGGAGGGAAAGGGAGGGAAAAAGAAGATCCGTGTAGATCTTGACCCGTGGGCGTGTGTGGTACAGGGGGGCTCTGGCGCTGGTGGCCAACTCGTTCGGAGAGCTTCATGGACCTAGCCAATCTCATCAGAAATTTCATTAGCTGCCAGGTTTCGTTGAGCTTGTTCCCAGATAGACTGGGCAACTCCTCGAAGATGATAGCTTGGATGGCTGTCAGCTATTTTAGGAAGGCGAGGACAAGACGCTGCTGGTCTAGTTTAAAGGCATTGATGGAAGGTCAACTTCTTGACGACACTCCCTAGTTGTTCGGTTGTTTTCGATTGTCCCGCTTTCTGTATCGAGTGGCTGAGTACATAGTAAATCGCAGATCGTATCAGGCGGTAAGGGAGTTGGAGGTTGATGTGTATGGAACCTATGTCCTTGATCTTGCCTTGTCGAAGTGATCGACAACGTCTGATGTCAGGCTGTTGAGAAACGCCCTAGCCTTCTCCTTCGTGCTTTAGGGGGGAGAATAGTAGGTATTGCAACTTAATGTTTGTGCTGTGGCTGGAAGGCTGACACGTATGCAAACGACGAGTGCTTGTAAGCCTTCAGGCGACGAAGTCCTGTTCAACAGGGAGGGTTGGAAATTTAGAAAAGGTCGCGAGCTGACGAGCGGCATGGACCTTGGGAATCTGAGGTGTGAGGAAGGCTGGAATTTTCATGCTTTTACCAAAAGCGTATCGCGTTAGGGGTTATCGGCCGGTCGATCTGGCTTGAGGTGGTCTTCCAGGGAGTTGGCTTCGTACCCTAGCGTGTGTACAGGGTCATCGTCCTTTTGTTTGACCTCCTCGGTGGTGATGAGGGCAGGCAGAGGGCTTATAGTAGGACACTCCCTGGAATTATCTGCAAGAGTCACCGGCATCTTTATAGTATAGCAAGTATATAGGTTTTCCAAGAGTGGCTTGACTACCTGCGAGTCGATATTGATACCCTACCTCATTGTGGAGGAGATCATCTTGTTGAGTATGGCCAAGGGGTATCCTCGTCGCCCAGAGTAGTACATTCTGGATTTGTAAAACTCCTCTCGTTGACTGGCAGGGGTACCAGGGTGAACAAACTTCCGTGATGAATCCGTTTCACCGAAGTCTTCAACTAAATGCCTCTCAAATCAGGTTTGTGGGTCCTTTTGACGTCGAGCGCCTGGCTGTCTTGCAGGCCTAATAGACCACTGTGACTGATTTCGCGCTCTCGGCGTGTATATAAGCTGCTGATTGAAATACTTGCGGAATGGATGATAAAGCTGTCAGGGGTTCAAACGACGAGGCTAACGCTTTGTAACTGAGACGATGGGAGACCCAACCTCAGTCCTCGTGGCGGCAGGAGGATATCTGCGGTGTGAGTGAGAGTACTGGTGGTGTTCGCAGTGTGAGTAGGCAGTCGCAGAGGCGACTGCTGTGGTCTGACGAGAGGGCTTAATGAATTTGCGCATGTACTCGCGTCCTGTGCAGCTCCCATATCATCGTTCCATGAAGTTTTCCCTACAGCCCTCACTTTCCACGCTGCATGATGACCTTATGCCTCGAGCTGTTTGGTGAGGTCTTCGTTGATGGCGATTTGCTTCGTCAATTCCTCTTCTGCAGAGCGCCAAAAGTCTGTGATACGCTGCAGTCGCTCCTCAGTAAGAGCAAGAGTCTTCTTAAGCTTGTTATTTTCTATAGCAAGCCCGCCATTACTTTCCTGAAAATAGTCGTTTTCGTTGTTTACGAATTTATTCTCTTCCGAGATATGCTTAACGCGGTCACGGAGCGCAGCGACCTCGACATGGTCGGCTGGAAGATTGACAGACATGACGACATTTTTCGTATCTTTGCTGTTCGGGTACCTAACCCCTTGGATTATATATCGATCGGTCAAGGTTTCGGAATTTTGTATTTTGATTTCTATCACAAGGTGTTTCCGCATTCGAAGGCTTGTCTGTGTTCGCATAGCTCTGTGTTGTTGAAATAGTAAGGTAAGGTAGGTACCTAGCTTATCTACTCGGGCTAGTTCCCCGGCGCCTCTCCGTTTTCCGGGAGCTGGTCCGCGACTCCCTCTTGATCCTCGGGGAGCTGATAGAAAATCTCAAGGCCGTGGAAGAGTATGCCTGGGCGACATTATGTAGTCCGCAAAGACGTGCCCAGTGGACGCGTCTACATCTTCCATCTCGTAATCGTCCCTTTCGTCAAATAGGGAACGGAGGTTTCCATTGTTTGTGACAAAGGTACGAGTGATGCTGATCGTCTACAGCCTCGACGGGATCATTGGTAGCATCCGGGTCAGAAAGGACCTCGGCCCGGAGCTGGGCGATTGCATTTTCGAGGTGGTCGGCGGGCATCAGGCTGCTTCTATAGTACCCTTTGCGCTATCTTGAATTCCAATTTTATTACTTTCCCTGAGAAGGGGCGAGAGGTAGCGGATTATATATAATAGGTAGTCGCGTCAAACAAGGACGTTGTCGTTCGTAGTTCCCATCACAAGGTATTTCACATTTGAAGATTCGTGGTTTTGCTGACATAACGTTCTGTATACGATCCGTATGGCTTCTCTATTGGGATCGTAGCTGCTTTTAGGGTTAGTTCTGCTCTCTCTCCGTCTTGGGGGAGCTGATATATAACATCGAGGCCGTGAAGGAGTGTATCTGGGGTCTCAGGCCCCTCCTCCACAGCCTCGGTCCCAGCATCCAAGCCGGGAATGATCCTAGCTCGGAGCTGGGACAGCTCCGATCTCTTCTGGCTAGAGAACATATTAGTATTATATTATCTCAAGTCGATTATCAGGAAAGTCTTACTTGACTAGCATGGCGAGACTTTCGGTCTGCCGCCTGAGTCCTTGGATCTCAGCATTCTGGTCTTGTATAATATGTAGCATCTAGAAAATCAATCAGTAATCAAGTATTACCCAATTCAAAGAGTACTTACCATTTGAACGAGGCGAATAAGCATTGCAATATTCATTTGTCCGACTGGTATCACGTCCATGATGGCGATGCCCTTCCCCTGCGCGATTGGCGAGATTGGCGAGTTGGTTGTGAAGGGCAAGAATACGTTTGGAACTCTTTGGGTTACATACTTTGTAATCAAATATTTTCGGTGGACATAACTCTCCGTAGGTCCAACAGCATGTCAGTAGAGCATGTTGAAGCATTGTCGTTGGGGTCTGCCAGTTCCCTTACACTTGCTGGCACTGCCAGCCTACCTTCTACAAACAACAAATTTGAGGCCCATATAATTGTCACCAGTTCTTCTGCACTTACCCATGCCTCTGTATTGGCTCCCAGTAACAGTTAATGAAATGCTTATTTGCTGCAATGTGTTTCCGAGGTCAAGGCGATCTCGGGCTGAATGATAGGCAAGATAAGGATTTCGACGTGAGTTCGACTGGTAAATTTTAACATGCCATGGAAATAGACGGTATGATTCTATCTCAGTAGTAAAAACTGTTTTGTCCAATTTCTCAAGTTAGCCAGATTCTGAAGCATTGTGAATTATTGAGACCCATGTAGTCCTATCGACAGACTCACGTATGTAAAAGGAGGTGGCTATTATAATGTGCTGGAAGAGGATAATTATCGGTTTAAATGTTAGAATCTCTTACCAGATTATCTTATGTTGCCTTCTAGTAGCTTTTTGCTTTTGGCTAAAGTGTTTCATCGGCCATGATTTAAAGGTCGTGCCATAAGTACCTATGCAAGTACTTGGAAGACATAAAGTTACAAAATCTTGACGCAAGTCTGTTGGACTGTACACTATGGAAGCTGAGCTTTACTTGAAAGCCAAGCTGGAAGAAAGAAGAACAAAGTGTGATGCAGCATGCTCGAATGCCGGCTTCTGTGTTGCCCCTGAGGAGCCGATGATGTGTGGAAAATATGAAGTCCCTCTTTGAATCAAGATCTCCAAATGCCTTGAAGAAGGAAAAGGGATTGAATAAGCAGAATGCCGAGATGAATATTGGAGTGGTCGATTGAGATGGGGGATAACTGGACTTCTTATACTTGCCCCTGGCTTACATAAACTGATGCCTAAGAGTCAAAGATAGTAAACAACCGTTATTTGTGTTCAACAATCAGATGCGTTTGCTTTCGATTGTGATGAAGCACAGATGGTAATGAACTTCTTGCAAATACAGTTGTGCTCGTCTTTGCTAGCAAAATTGCAAGCCAATCGTGCACCGCCTGCAAGCTAATCGAGTTTTCACTTCCGAATTGATCCAGTCACTTTTTCTGAAACAAACTTCGACAAGAAAACTCTATTAATATTTCTCAATATAAGGCAAATTAAGAATTGTTTGTCCTTTACATCCTCTTCATTCATGAAGCGGGTCTCTACATGCAAGTAAACACAATGACGTTAGCGGGGTAAAGTACCTCGGCCTGCGACACCAACATCAACATCACGACATTCTTGCTTGGGACTTTCAAACATTGGGTCATTCATTTGAGCTCACTCAAATTTGACTCTACGGTCACGAATTAAAGCATAGAGCCAAACACAGCAGATCATATTGAAATTTACCATGGCACCATCACTTCTCCTCTTACCTTCTCCTCCCCGCCCTCCATCCACATCTACTCTCTCAGCTGCCTATCGCTCACCATTAACATCTGTCCTCACCAAACTCAAACAATCACCCACTCCTCAAACCCTCATAGTCGGCCTCGCACTTCCTCTTCTCGGCGGCTCATCTCCCAACTCAAAGACAATCGCTTGGACAAACGCTCAATACCTGCTCGCAGGTCTTTACACTCTTACATCAGTCATCTGCGCCAAGGAGAACATTCCTGTTGACGTCGGCGCTGGAAAGGGAAGTGTGGATGTGCGCATTGTTCTCATCGACCATGAGAGGGGAAGACGCTACGAACCAGATTTCGATGGCGGGTTTGAGGCGAATTGTACGGCTGTATTGGACTTAGCTGCGTTTGCGACAAAGGTTCGACCATGGGAGGCTGTTTACCATCCAAGTTGTGAAGAAGGTTACGAGTTGCTCTCTTCGTTTCTCAAGCTTGCAGATAAGAGTCAAACGTTTACTCAAAGTCAACTCGTGGCTGTTGAAGGTGGAATCAGTTTGACAGAAGAATCAGCTTTGTCGCCAAAAGAACAGCAGAAGGGCTTCAACACTGTTTGTCTAGGAGGAACGTTCGACCATCTTCACCCGGGTCACAAATTATTGCTTCATGCAAGCGTTCTCCTCCTCAACATCTCTCCAAAAGATTCTGACAAGACATGCACTCTCGTTGTGGGTATATCGAGCGACGAGCTTCTCGTCAAGAAGAAATACGCTGAAGAGCTTCAATCATGGGATGAGCGCTCTCAGACTGTTCTCTCATTCCTCTCCACGCTTCTTGACTACGACACAACATCTACATCACCGCCAATAGAACGAACTCCTGACGAAGCAATTGCCACTCTACGCGACGGAAGAGTCAAGGTGCGATGTATTATACTTCGCGATCCGTTTGGCCCACCAATCCACGAGGAGGATGCCGATGCGATAGTTGTTTCTGCAGAGACACGTAGTGGGGGGCAAAGCAATCAATGATCGTAGGGTCGAGAAAGGATGGAAACCACTCGAAGTTTTCGAGATTGATGTTCTGGATGCTGATGAGGTTGGTGATGGCGAAGTGAGCAAAACGAATGATTTTGCGACAAAGATTAGTAGCACTGCGATTAGACAACAGAGAGCTGAGGCGAAGAGACGGTGAGGCAGGGGACAATACCATCAGAAATTACCGATGGCAATCTAGAATATTGCGTTTGCAACCATTTTATATCACTTGTAATGCTTTTGGCGATACCTTTTTTGGTAGTGAATGAATTGGTGTAAGTGGTTTGCAAACCTTCGCTGATGTCTGTAGAGCTCGACAATCGCCACAGTGGCATCAGCAAGCAGCAACAACGCATGAGTCATGTGACTCAAAGCATCAAATAGAAGAAGAAAGTATTGGTAGAAACAACAATAAGTTTGATAGATTGTAGTCATCACGAGATATGTCTACCATGTTCCAGCAGGCACCAGATGCACCGTGCAGGCAAACAGTGCTAACAAGCGCATACACTATGCGCTGATATCATGCCCGTCCCTGGTTTCTTTTTGTGGCTGCCCCTCCATCATCATTGCCCCACGTTCAAGTTTTTGCCCAACGACAACTTTTGTCTTCACATACACAACCACCAAGCAGATCTTGAAGAACAAACAGACATTCACCATGGATCCCCTCGACAACATGGCGGGCGCCCCCGTGCCCAAGAACTTTGATGCCGAGAACGCCCAGAACAACGAAGACGTACGGACCCTACCCCACGATCTGAAACAATCCTCCATTCAGAAACTAACAGCCCTGTAGATCGAGAAGCAATTCGCCGTCAAAGTCGTCCAGCACATGCAGACCTACTGGTCCATCCTCGAGCGCGTCAAGGGCTCGTCCCTCCGCCTGACCAAGATCGACGACGAGATCATGGAGCACCTCAAGACCGACTTCCCCGAGTTTGACCCCGCCGCCAAGGTCGACGAGGACGAGATGAAGAGCAAGGCCGGCAAGGAGCGCTGGCGAAAGTTCATGATGGCGTACGAGAAGAAGGTGGACGATTATAACTTTGGTACCATGGTGCGCGATAGACCCGACGTTGAGTATGAGGAGGATACCACGATTTTTGTGCCTCGTATGCAGTTTTATGCTCTTGAGATTGCACGGTAAGTTTTTGATGTGCTGGGATGATGGGATTGAGGCTAATGAGGAGTAGAAACCGTGCTGGTCTGAATGACTGGATCTATGAGCAGGCTCAGGCTCAGAAGAACAAGTCCAAGTAATCGAAGGTATAAGAACGAAAATAAACAACAGCAGCTCTCCGAAGTGAGCCATGCGTCCACGGCGTCGGGCCTCGAGCCCACATGAACCCTTGCAGGACAGGGAACAGCCTGAGTGGACTTTCTGAGCGAAGGCGATGCAAGACGCCAATGATCTATGCAAATCATGATCACGAACGTACGATCCGAGAATTGAATCCGATGGTTTTCGTGTACTGGAATATTCCTTGATACCCTTAGAAATACATGGCATCAAAGTTCGGCTCAATCATGGTCTTCTCCAAGTGCTCACCTTAGGGTAGGCAACTTGAAACTGAAAAGTTGACATTTTGCATCTGAATGGCCTAGAATATCATTATGAAGTGAATTAAAACCGGTGTCTATATAGTCTTCAATATTAGGCTGTGGTACACATGCATTAAAAGAGCAGGTAGGGTTGTTGGGAGATTTAGAATATGAAAGGCTCAGTGTCTACACAGTACTAACATCAACCATAGACGCAAGGTACAGCTTTTACACCACAAGACGTGAATCAAGCATAGTTTAGTCATACATTACTACAATAAAGCCTGAGCTTCTATTCTGGTCATAAAAATTAATTGTGATGAGTACAATCTTACCTCCATTCTCCAGACAACATTACAACTTGAGAAACTCATCAATGTCCACCCTCTGAAAGTAGTTTATATGTCCAAACCCAACCCAGTGCTGCGCCAGCCGATTGTGACTGACGAATATAAGCTGACTCTCAATATATCGGTCTGTTTTCGTCAGTAAAAGCTCATTTTGAGGCCTAGACCAAATGAGACAAAGGGCTCGTTCATGAGTTCTTACCTAAGGCGAATCCCGTATTTGCAATATGTCCTTTGCTGTGAACCGCTCTCATTCCCTGGAAGCAAGGATCTACCGGCGGACCGTCGACGACACCATCGGGCCCAATGTCATCAGCTACAAATGTGATTTCTCCCCGCGGAACGTTGGGATCACCAGTTAATTTAATAGCCTCCAGTCGTCCCTGAAACGTCCGTCCTTCATTCCGTCTCGCTTGCCACTCTTCATCACTCTCAGAATCTCGTCTTACAAGACCGAGTTCTTCATCCGTGGCGCTCGTCTCATCGTCAGGTTGATGTATGAGCAAAAACTCGCATCCGTGGGTGCTATAATCACCGACCCAAATTCCCCTCCAGGGCTTCAACACAGTCGGCGTGTATAACTTCGGATCGAGGGTGGAGTACGTGATGAGCTCCTCGCCGACGTGAACGTTGGGCATTCCGCCGTCGACTGCGGTGCGTGATAATCTTAGCATATTGTATATACCACCCAAACCAGCTGCCCTACCGACTCGGGATAAACCACCCGCCATTTCCATCCATTGACGAATGCGGAAGAATCGCTCTGATACCTCTTCGCGGCGCTGAGGCCGGGACGATGGTGTTTTCACGAAGATGCCCTCCGATGTGACTTGTGTGCTGCTACCCGAGACATGGTGGTCTGAAGGGATGTGAGGCGGTGGCCAGATGTTACCGTATGGGAAATGTGAGGTGAGGTTTTCTTGAGCTTCTTCTTGATCGAGCTCGCATGTTAGCATGAAATTGCTAAATAGAGCGTCGATTCTGTCATCAAGAGTCACGGGCATCTCATCAGCGAAGCGATTGGCACCAGGTCGACTCAGAAATTCCTCCGGAGCTCGTTCTCCCACGCGGAACTGTAGCATGGGCTTATCAAGATGAAGTTTGACTTTAGGATTAAATTCATTGATCAAAACGTCGCCTTGTCCGAGGAAACTTTGCTGTATTTGCCTGTCTCTACTCGCGAGTAATTGATAGCCCTCGATGCAACCCCGCCGAGGATCATAGCGAACGATCATAAGTCTTCCAGTGAGATCCCTATCGCAGAACCAGATTTTTTGTCTGGGGAGGAACCAAAGACGATCGTGGGCGACGTAAAGCTCATGATAGCTGTTGCAGGGCCGGGGGCTTGTGAGAGTGACGCCTGGGACGTTTTCTTGAACTAGTGGGTACCAGAGGACATCTGAGAGAGCGTGCTTATGCAGATCTCGACATGTTGCGGATATGGCGGAGAGATCGTAAGGTGAAAGATGAGAAAGAATGTTGTCTATGAGTTCAGGAGGGAGATTTAGAAGAAGAGGAGGCCCGGGGTATGGATCTGATGATGGCTCGGACAGTGGTGGCTGGGGTTCTCCAGAGGACATCTTTTGGTGTGTTCAGATAGACGTAAAAGACCGCTGTTCCTATCTCATGAGTTTGATCAGATAAAAATGCGAATATACCTTACGTTTATCAGATCGGGGTCCAAAGCAGGGGTGGCGAGCTGATGAGTCGAGGGTGGATGGTCTAGACGGTCTGGACTTGTAGCTTCGGCGGTGATGATGATGGGGAAGTCGAGTTAATGCAGCTAAGCGGAGTTCAGCCGCAGGAGATGCCGACTCTAGAACGGAACCACTCGATTCTGATCAGGTCATGAGAGGAAGAAATACGAATGAACGTTTTAGGTTGTAAGGAAATTGAAGGGAGGAATGTTTTATGTTACAGCTTCTTTGTATCGGGATGTTTCGTTGACGACATTGCTTTGCTATTCATACGGGAAGTGGGGAGATGATCAATCACTCGCCGACGTACGGAGTGTTCACCAATTCAATCAACAGCAGCTTGCAATGGGAAATAACAATGAATAGTGAAATAGAAGCAAATGTTGTTTCAATATCCAAGATCAGTCACACTTGTTCAAACCCCATGGTTATCAACTTGCATTATCAATCTTCATCCTCGTCAAGGACTCTGGCGCCACTAGCTTCGGTGGCTGGGCCGCTTTGAGGCCTAACGCCTGTCCTCACTCTCCCCCCAGCTTTGAAACACCAAATCTACCCCCAAATCATCAGGTCACGCGCTTCTTCCTCATCGCTCAATAGTGCATCATTCGAAGTCTCATTCATTGGACCTCAGAGTCTCCTGTGTTACTGGCATACTTGTTCTCTTAGCCAATTACCATTCTAGCGACGTCATCTCCCGCTGGGAATACCTTCATCTTTCGCCGCCCACGTCACGCTGCTCTTTACTAGACATCTGCATCTCTTTGTGACTTTACTTTTGATGCAACCGCGCATCTCTTTTTGACCACTGTGAACATAACCAAGCTCGCCGATGATGAGCTCGCTATTACCGCTTATCTCGGAAATCCTTCCGATGATAATGCCCGCCTCTGCCAACATCACCCGCGCCAAACAACTCGAACCAACGCACCCAACTGTCGAAGGCCCTGTTATTGAACGTCCAGCTGTTGTCGGGAAATGCGATAACATGTGTGTAACTGGTAAGCCAAGCTGTCTTAGATCTTATGTCTCAAACGTTATCGCTCACATATCAGTTCTTACAACGCGACCGCACTCCAAGTCTACAGTTCGACATAATAGTGAACAGGGTAAGTTCCTTAAACCTGTCTATTGTGGATGAACTCTGATGCTGAGTTTGCAGATACCATCATATACGCCGTCTCGGGCAACGGCGTTCTCATTGTGAACGAGGCTGTCAACTCTGAATTAAAACACCATGATCTTGCACCCGGAGACTTTGCCTTTGTCCCCGCCTGGATCGAACATCAGGTCAAGAACGACACAGACGAAGATGTCCAATGGCTCATGATCCAAAGCGGTTCAACTCCTATCCGCGCAGACTTGACAGAATGGGGTGGCGATGTGATCCAGTCAAAGAATTGAAGCAAATGACGACGCAGTTTCATTATTATATCGATCTATTTCATCGGCTATTCCTGAGATACCATCCACTAACTTTCGCATCTCGATCTAACCATCTGAATCACCGACTCTCTACTCACACGGTCATCAAACACTTGTGCGTGGTCCAGTTTCGGAAACATAACTACTTCAACGCCGTTGTGCGATTCCGCTATCACGCCATTACGACCGGCACTAAGATCAACCCCCAGATATTCTGCAACGGCTGTAGTGTCGACTATGAGGTCGCGACCAGACAGTGTAACAGCAACGTGCCTCGCATGATGGCCGTCACTTTGAGTCCCCAACAGATCTTCCTTCCAGAGGATATTCTCACGCCAGAAGAAATGTCTGCCCAAACAAAGCGCAACACCTGGGTCGGTGCTAGCGAAATACCAGAGTTGCCATTCATTCGCCCTCTTGGGCTTTCTTCGAGTGAAGTTGTACGCTACATCAGGAAGATGTAGCATGATGGTCACAGGGTCGATGAGGACAACCGAGGGCACACGATGTTGAAAGCTTGGTTCGTGGAGCATGTGGGTTGTTAGGACTGAGCCGTAGGAGTGTGATACCAGGGCAAATTTGCGCCAGCAGTGGTGTTCCAGGATAGACGTCATATGAGCCAGGAACTCGGCTTTGTCGAGAATAGCTGGGGTGAGGCGGAATGAGATGGGTAATATCTCAAGGGCGATAACACCAACACTTCCGTTTCCGTCACCAGTCTTGTGAAGACCTGCCAGAAAACGAACATATGCCCATAATCCGATTCCGATACCATGGAAGAAGACAACGGGGAGCTTGTCTTCAGCTGTATGAGGGCGGTGCCAGTAACTTAACCGTGTGGACGGGGATTTGGGACCGGGGAACAGCTCTTGGGGCCGCGGGGGAAATATATAAAGTGCAGAAGAGCGAGGGCGGCGATGGAAGTCAAATCCGTGCCATCGAAAGGCGAAATGGGTGGCCTGGTCAATGAAGAATACGATAATATACCAAACAAGACTTCGATACGTTGTCGTGATACCGTCAATCGTGAGACGAAGACTTTTGACGTTGCCCCAGCCTTCCTCGAACTTTCGTCCAAGCCGTTGTTCAACAAGGCTCAGATAATGTTCGACTTCCCCTTCAACCGCCTGCCCATCCTCCACCAACCCTGTACCATCCGATCTCTCAAAGAAAGCCCATAGAATGAACTCTCTCACATTCTCCCTCCGTATCTCTCTGGGATCCGCATCAAGAAACCACCATCTCAGATAAATCTCCAAAGACGGCACATTTCCGAAACATCGCTCAAAAAGGGCATTTCGGTCTTGGCGCGACAGCGCTGGCGGGTGGTCTGCATCCCGCTTGAGCCTTTGGAGGTATGGTCTATATATAGATAAATAGAACACCACTTCTGCCAACAGCGCAGCTAGCAGGACACACACAAATGTAAATACCACGGATACTGGCTGGATAAGAGGGAGGAATAAGATGAGAAAGATGTAAATTAGAGGCGTGTAGCGAAAGAAGGCGATGGATAAACGGACAAAGACCCATTCACCGAATGATGTGCCGATCATGATGATATGACACTGGCCGGTTCAAACCGGGCTATACGTTTTCAAACAAGAAGCTGTGGTTTTTCATGGAAGTAGATTGGAATTTGGAAAAGAGGAAAAGATCGGTGACGTGTTTGTTGAACACATTCTTCTGTTGGGGCGATTGTGGGAGGATGAGCATCAGCTGGAGCAGTACAAGGGTCGCAAACACGGAAGGATTGTGGCTTGAATTGTGGCTCGTATCGAGTGGGGTCGGGTCAGGGCCATGTGGTCCACTGCACTATGGTGGGGCGGACCGTCAGTGGATTCTTCGGCGGGCCGTACCAAGACTTGGCCCCACGATCTACAATGACTTCACATCAACATCAGATTAAGGGTCACTCCATATGGCAAACAGTGAACTCATTTATCAGGCTCATACTCCTTCTTACCTGTATCAATGTATTAGACATAAAGGCTGTGCTGTTATGTATACTATTAATAATTCCAAATAACCATGAGTACCAAGAGTAACGTCGCACGCCAACATCTGAAGATAATGGGCTGTAAGTTGCAAAAGGCGCCCTCGCTTCCATGCAGGGGCCTTGAATCCTGTGCTGCACCTGCAGCCTGCATGGAGTCCATTTCAGCGTTGAGATGGATGATTGCCAATACCACCAGGTGCCAGGGAGAGCCGTACGCAAGCAGTCAATTTCTAGGAGCACAGAATGATGACACTATGAAGAGCTGAGTCTTGAATAATTGGTTAGAATTCGGGTCTGTGTCTGTCGATGCGGGTAAACTGCGGCTCATGAGAAGTCTCAAGAAGAAAACACAGTGGGCGTTCCTAAATATGCAAGCTTACGGGCAGGGGAACACCTCGTGCGATGAGCCAGAAGATGTGTTATCCAGTTATCTCCGTCAGAGTTGCGTCCCAACTTCCAATCCTTCGCTGAGCCACATCTGAACCCCAGCGACTGTTACCCGAGTTTGAAGATTGTACAACGATGTTAGCGGGCAAGTGTGCCTTCACAACGTACTTATTCGGTTACACGCTAAGCTTAAGGAGTATCCACTTGCTGCAGGTTTCACAGTGCGTGGGTTCTGATGTCTACCTCCTCTTCTCACTCCCCCGCCGCAGTTTGTGAGTACCCAGCCAGTACTGAGACAGTGGGGAGCTGTCAGGCACCCAAATGATCCTGCCACACCTTCACAAGCACTAGGACGTTGCGAACCATCAAATCCGCAACCTCTCCCTCTGCCCTTTTCCACTTCTAAGAACTAGGCCAGTTGGTATCACGCAAATTCGGGGGCTCAGTTACGCATTCTCCCGAAAATACAGAATCTCGGATCCTATTGTATACACACAATTTGAGTTACATGAGATACTACACGCAGCGTTGCGAGGCTTACGAAGCCAGGAGGGAATGCATCTCTTCATTTCCTTATAGACAATCGCTGCAGTGGCATAGTCAGCATTACCGATAATGGGCAACCAACGTATGCAGGTAGCTTCCTCAAGTAATCCGCATATTGAAGTATCATAGACAAGTATCCCTCACTAATACCATCGAGCATAATACGCACCCCTCGACAAACCCGAAACATGCGGGTGATTGCAGAAACCTCATCGTAGTTGCACATGCAATCGCAACCACGCCAGGGGGCATATACCATCAATGCGTTGGTGCTCGCAGTGAGTGTGATACACCTCGGTCTGTATGACCGGCGTTGTGATAGATACGGGGTTGTCAAACCGGGATGTTTTACCGGACTTGCTTGGTGGGTATGCAAAGGAAAGAAGAGGAAAGAGGAAATATAAACAACTTCAAGTGTAGTAGGATAACCCAATTCCATCGGGTAACCAGAATAACGCTGCAAAGAGTCGAGTTACGCACAAGGCTTCTGGTAGTCAGTTGTCAATGGGACAGCCTTATTATCTTCCGGTGTCTTACACGACACGATGACAGATCGTACATACAGAAGGATCCAATCCGTTATCGTTGTCGACTTATATGAGGATTGGGGAGTAGGAAGAACGATGATAGTTCATGTGCTTAAGCGTGGGTGGTGGGATAGGCTAGGAGTGAGGTTGTGAGAGGTTGTAAATACTGCACTCTGATTGGACGATGCGGGGGGAGTAGGAGTGTCGTTCCCTGGGCCTCCCATATATAGTCCTCCTCCCCCCTCGATCATTTTCTCTCATTCTCCCCCTTTCGTATCACTTCACTCTTCCCATCAAAAACCCATCAAAAAAAAACTTCCCAATCGCATTTCCATTTCACTACATCACTTGATAGCGTTCAAGAACCCTTTAAGTCCAAGTAGGACAACCTCGCATCCACACCTGTCCTACATTGCTGTTGCTCTCACTTGATCTCCATATTTCCCATCACACTTGTGAACGTCCCCTTCCACTTAACATGGCAATTAACCCTTTCCTCAATGACGATGAGATGACTTCTCCTCGTTCTTCCCGCTTTCCTCCCTTGTCGTCCTCCGCCCCAGAGTTCACACAAAACATTGCCCTGCTATCGTCCCAGAACCAGGTCACTGAAAAGAAACTTCATTCAAAGAGGCGCAGGTGCCAAGACGAGCCCATTGCTGGTAGTGCCGCCTCCAGATCTCGCCGTTTGGCTGAGATCCCTCGCCGTGTTGAGCGGATCAGAGAAGCGGATGCTCGGCTGCGGAATGAAGTACCCAGAACACCTGGCCCATACCAGCTGCCAGACTTGGATCAGTGCTCAAACAGAGCCCAGCTGTCCTCACCTGGCCTGGAGCCAGAATATGAACTCTATCAGACGGCTCCGCGCAAGCCATATGGTGTCTCACTTGAGGCGGCCATTGATAACTGGCGAGGTAGCTGGCAACCATCCCATCTCGCTCCTGACGGAGGCTTTGCTTACGCGGGGTCCTGGTGCCACTCAGCACCCGTGGAACCTAGTCACCTAGAGCTGGAGTGGCACATATCTGAACGAGTTATCCTCGCAGACGACTGGCGCCCCGATACACCCAGGGATACCCGACTCTCCACGCCAGACCTGCCTCCACTGTCGACAGACTTTGAGTTTTGTCCATGCAATCGCTCAGGCGATCGTGAACAGGATAGAATAAATCAAGAATTCTACTTGGCGACAAGATCCAAGATGGACGTGCAGAGTATGTTAATACTTACATGGCCAAGAGGCCTCCTTCTCTTGCTGATGGATGCAGTGATAAATGCGCTGGCGCACATCGCCCAGGACCAAACAGCATCCGGAAGTGAGCTCCGATAAGTCTCGCGAGAGATGAAGGATGCGTGATGGTGGAGTGAAGGTAGGATTGGCAACATCTGTATAGTTTTGAATACTGGCGTTTATGAACTGGCACGGCGAATTGAGCGACATTTTTAAGAGCGGCGAAGCTATTAATAATTTGATAGGTGTATATAGAGTATGTTAGTATATTGTGCTTAGAGAATGATTATATGCAAGCATTATGTGTTGAATGTTGCTTTTGAGGATGAATGTCATTTGCTGCTTGTTGTAGGGATAAGTGATATATTGCGCGTATCAGAATAGAGGTAGTTAGACAAGCGACGATGCGAAAGTGAGTGAGGCTGTTGGCAATGATAGAAAAATGAGGTATTGATATGCCTTGATGATGTGTTTGACTTAACGTCTGGTGTTGAGGAGACTCAATGGGCCCAAAATTGGGGAAGATCTAGAGGGGATGAGTGAGAAGTGAGACTGGGAGGGTGAAAAGCAGGCAGAAGCGCCTGGTTAGCCTGAGGCAGAAACTAAGGCATCCAGTTCTCTGACGAAAACTGGCAACACCTCAGACGACAAGAAGCCGATAATTCAGCTGATGAGGCTCAAATTAGACGACCAGACTGACGAATCTGTTGCGATCATGCAATTCCATCTCAAAACGTATCTTCTAACCTGAGAACTGACAGCGTGTTTCTCTACCGGTGCCCCTACATATGCTGTGCACAGCGACGAATGCCAGCTGACTTGACCTTGTGGTGACTGTTAATGACACAACATAGAATTGAGCTTCATTCCCATGTCATTTTGCTGTGATGTTTTCGTAAAAAACGATGCGATGCGATGGCGGAGCTGCTTTTAGGCTAACGTGGTTGACCGAATGAATGGAGTCTCGAAAGGCAGCATGAGAGGTAAAAAAAAACCCTCACGTCATACTTGTAAGGCCATTATCAACGCCACTATCAAAGTCGACAATAAAACTAGACTCGTGCGTTGTTATTCCATTTCCATTGTTCAACAGTTGGGCTTTTCATGTTACAGCACCAACATCGGCTGGCTTCTTTCTCAGTCTCACCAACGGAATTGGTTACGTCATTCATAATCGCCTTCATTCTTGATACAGCGAATGCTTTGATCACACTTACAAGCGATATAGAAAATACACGGCAGAATAGACAAAATGGCTGAGAATTACATCCTTCGAATCACAGCTGGCCCTGATTACGATCAATCACAACAGGTCGAGGTCCCAGTCAACACCGCCAAGCCCGTCACCATCAAGAGCGATCGCGCTGACATTGAGCTCAGCGTCCGCGTCAACGACTACAAGGGTCTTCCTCGCAACTCACCAACGACTTCACCATACTTCTCAACCGAGCCTCACGCCTACAACAGGGATCAATACAGCATCTCATTCCGCTTCACACCAAAGAAGCCCTCCAGTGATGAGGGCGATGGTATCAAGGCCACGGATCTTCAGTTCGGCAATGACTTTGATCATCCCATTCGAGATCGTCTACCGCCTGGTTTCAACACGGCTATGAGTATAGTGCGCTGGTGGATTGATCCGGGTCTGGATGGTGATGCCTATGCTGATAAGCCCTTCTTGTACGGCCCCGCGTTGAGTTCTTTCAACACCATTCATGTGGGCAAAGGCGAGTTTGATGAAGAGAAGGGTGGTCTTTGGTTCGAAGAGGGTGGCGATGAAGATGGTCTCGAAGCTCGTGAGGAAGTCGGCGCTCCTCTCACCAGCAAGGCGAGAATGAAGTGGGCTCTCAGAGCCGATGCCAAAGAGAAGTGGGTGTTTGAGTATGACCAGACATACGGCTTCGACTTCTTCAATCCGTATCTCAACTTCTCAGACCTCGCGTTGAACCTACCTGGCTTCCAGCTACCTATCATGAAGTACTGGGACGGTCAAGGTCTCAGGTAAGCCAAACCCTGCTTTTCCACGGCGCCGGGAAATTTTGTCACACTTGCACTACGATTCATTCCAATTCCATACCTTTTCGTTTACACTCGTTACAGGCCCGGCCCGAAACGCTCACATCAACTCAGATATGTCTTGCGCAACAAAGAAACCGGGGAGCCGTACCTCGTGATTCTGTTCTCGCTGTATCACAAGGATTATGTAAATGAGGATGGGTCGTTGAAGGAGGGGGCACAGGATTCTTTTAAACAGCCTGAGAAAGCTACTGAGGAGAATGAGGAGTTTGATGGGGATGGGGCGTTGAAGGAAGCGACGGAGCAATTGGGCCCGAAGATTGATGAGAAGGGAAACGAGCAGACGAGTGTCGACGATCTCGACTAAGATATAGAGATAAGGCTGGCCAGGGTGTAATAATATTATCTAGATCTCGGGATTACAACCTAAAGGAGAAGAAAAGAAACAAGCTTCTTTGACTGATTCATTTCGGGCAATGGATCGCATCCTCACTTATTTTCGGAACCGTCTCTCATTCGTTCCCGAAGATCCCACTGTGGCTTCACATCGTTTGAATCATTCAAGCAATCTAAACATGAGACTAATGAGTAATAGATGCAGCAGCGGAGAATCCGGTCACATGGGCATTCACGTGTCCACTTTGACAATTCTCTCCCCCAGTCTGCAGCACTCGTCACAAAAGATGCGGTATCAGTTACAGATCCTCGGTACCCTCCACGCATGAATGGCAGCGCAGAATCTTTTTCCGTCCACTAAAAGTACACGTATGCCCAGATTTCACAAATTGTGTGCGGGGTGGGAATCTCAGATCTGCAAACGAGATATCCGGTAATAGCAAGCGTTAAATCATCTCTGCTTATTACCGAACCCCCTCAAAAGGTCGAGACTGTTGTTCCTCGGGTACATGGTCCAATTGAATATCTTCTCGGCTGTTATCATCCGAGCGTGGCTTTCCCAAAGAAGTGGCTGCCGAACGGCATCTCGAAATTCAGCAGGTAGTTTGTTGGTGGTGGGTGACTTGGCGTGCGAAAGAGGCTTGGTCTAGGGGTTTAGCGTCTGGCTTTGTTCACGTCCGTCTTGTTCCCGATGGCTTGATGCCGGGTTATGATGGAGGACTACGGCATTGTCCCCGGATGGGTTATTTGCGAAAGGTCGTATACGTAGGAGCGGAGAGAGGAAACTTGATCTTACCAACATCCTCTCTTACTGTTTGAAGTGACGCTGTAACAACGGTTAAGTCTTGTATTTCATCAGTTGGGGTCTATGTCTTACACGCAGTCACTGATCGACCCAAGATATCACTGGCCTGTGTCTGACCTGGCCGTGCCGCACAAACATCTCCTCCCTCCCTCAATGGCCCATCGGAGAGAATGTATTCCCCGTTAGCGTTTCCCAGTGTCCGAGTCACACCTCAAACGTGGGCCTAGCAGGCGGATACAGCGCCAAGACACCATTATTCCCGTTGGTATCCCGCCTTTTGACCCTCACCCAGCCCTTGATAATCCCGGGTTTACGCACCGGATACAACACGGTCGTTGTTCCTGTCCTGTTCTTATTGTAATCATAATCCGCCCTTGTGTCTCCCATCCATTCTGCTCTTCTTCTCTCACCGCTGTGTGTCTGGTGAAATATTCGGATGTCGTTGGACTATCGCTGCTGTATAATTTGTCTGTTTCTGGATATTGAACATCACGAACTATCGATATGAAGGAATCAGATACGATTCAGACCGCGGGTGCTTCCTTTCAGAATCGTGACGATCTCGAGATTGGGCCCAGCACCCTCCCGCCTTCATCAGCACAACCGAATCTTGGTAGTGAAGACCCTATATCCTATCTATATTTAACACTGAACACTCCCCTACCATCACCACCCTTATCAGACTCAAAGGTTGTACAGAATCTCCCACCATGCCCAGATCTTCGATCCTACGCTTCACCCTTCACGTTGCCGCGAGCACGCAAAAACATCTTCCTCGCGCTCTCGTGCATCGCGACCATGCTGACTGCATATACTGCTGGTACTTACTCGCCGCCCTCGAGAGCAATGGCTAGAGATATCGGGGCAAGTCATACAGCCACACTCGTCGGAATCACGACTTTCTGTGCGGGTTTCGCTATTGCACCAATGGCACTCGCCCCCATTTCTGAGATCTGGGGTAGACGTCCTGTTTTTATCCTCGCTGGTTTTGTGTTCGTCATCTCACAAGCTGTCTGCTCTGTTATGCCTAACTTGGCTGGCATGTTGATCGCTCGCTTCTTTGTTGGTGTCGGCGGCTCTGTCTTTAGTTCAGTCGTCGGCGGTGTCATTGCTGATTTGTGGGAGAAGGAGGAAAGGAATACCCCGATGGCTCTTTTCAGTGGTTTCGTCCTCTTTGGAACTGGCCTTGGACCTTTGGTGTCTGCTGCTTTCGTCAACGACCTTGAGGACGACACGATGGCTTGGAAATGGTCGTTTTGGCACCAGGTGATTCTTGATGGACTGCTGCTGGTTGCCATCTTGATCTTGTTCAAAGAGACACGAGGCTCGGTTCTGCTGTCACGCAAAGCTAAGAAGTTGAATCAGTGGTATCAGCAGCTTGAGGATGCAGGTGTCTATGGAGTTTGGGTGACTGAGCCTCGAGAAGATACCTGCAGCTCGTCATCTTCAAGCGTCAAGGCCATTCCAGGACACGAGACGATGCTCGAGTACAACAGACAAACACAACTACGAAGAATACGATGGCTCGTTGAGGCAGACGAACAACGACCCCCTCTTCGACAAATGATGGCTACCTCTATCATGCGACCCTTCTACCTCTTGTTCACAGAACCAGTTGTCTTTTCCTTTTCTCTCTGGGCTGCCTTCTCTTGGGCCGTACTCTACCTCTCCTTCTCCATCGTACCGTATCTCTATTCCGACAACTACAACATGTCAATGCGCATCTATGTTGCGATGATGGCGTCTGCTATCATTGCCACCGTAGTGGGCATTCTTCAAGAGAACCTGATGAAACATCCTCTCTGGAGCGGACACGTTAATGAGAAGGAGGTTTCCAGTTTCTGGCGATTTACGAGGAAGCATTTCCCTGCTGATTCTCCAGAGGCACGGCTATACTTTTCCTGTCTCACTGCCCTCTTACTCCCGGCTGGTTTGTTCGTCGCCTTTTTGAGTCCCATTAGCACGAGTCATTACACCCAAGCTATTGGTATTGGATTCGCCAATTGGGGCATTTACTCTGTCTACCTTGCCACGTTCAACTACCTTGCTGATACATATCACATGTACGCCTCTTCAGCCCTTGCCGCACAGAGTTTCTGTCGCAATGTGCTTGGTGGCATATTCCCTGTGTTGACCGGCATCATGTTTGACAATCTTGGTTTGAGAAACGCAGGTTGTGTGTTGGGTGGTATCGCTTCAGTTCTGACCCTTATTCCATGGGTTCTGGTGCTCTTCGGAAGCAGAATTCGGGCCAGAAGCAAGTTTGCGATCGTAAGTTTACACACCATCCCCATATACTTTGGATTGAGGGTTTGTTGCTAACTCTCGACAGTCTCTACAAAAGCAGTGAGGATATTTGTCCATGAAAAGGCGGGGTCTAGTTAGAGTTCTTTTGTTTCTCTAAATGGCACGAAGAGTTGTGATTGTATGACTTGATGAATCTATCCGGCCTATCATAATCATCGTTGAATATATCGTACACATCATCTGTTCTCCATTTTTCAGCCACATGCCGCGTCAATATGTTGTAGCAGCGTCTCTGCTCAAAACTCTCTTCTTCTTCTTAAGCTTCCCCTTGCCGTAATTGCTCTTGAACCACGCAATCGTCCTCTTGTCCAACGAATCGCCCTTCGAATCCTCCTTTCGTAGATCCTCACATGTCCGCTCTGACAAGCTAGTCGCACTTCTCGCATGAGTGTTCCTCAGCTTCTGCAAATCGCCCACAATGGCTGGGAGGAGCAAATCTCCGCTTGCGTCGATCTGGGGCGGAGGAAGTTGTACGCAGCCCTCCCAGATGCGCAAAGAGCTGGGGATGTCATTGGTAGCGGAGACTTCGTGCTCGTCGAGCGAAAGATTTCCATCCCCAGTATCGACGTAGGACTTCTGGCCAACTAGTTTAGGCCAGATCGTCGATGGCGCAACACGGTATGCGTATCTCTTCGTGATCTTGCTGTTATTCGAGAATAACGTCCCCATGAATCGCGCTGTGTATTTCTCGCTGAAACCGCACATGCGGACCGAACCGATGCGACCCTTGAGATGCAGGACATTGTTGCAGAAAAGGAGGTACGAGTCGGGACAATACTCTTCCACGGGTGCTACAGTTGGGTAGGTTGGGCTGATGGCATCGGGTAAACTTAGACTTCGTAGGCCTCCAGCATCTTCGTCAAAGTTGAATCGTCGAGGTGTTGTCGCTGTTGGACTGTACGGCTCTGGTGTCTTGGCGCTTCGCGATGCTGATCGTGACGCCGAGCGTGAACCTGGTCGACTACTGATGGCGCGAGGCGGCGAAACCATTGCTATTTGGGGCCGTCTTCCGTGGAAACGTCGACAGAGGAGGACCAGACTCTTCATGGGACATGATTCCTTTCGCGTCATTTGTGCATTGATGAAATCTTGGAGCAGTTTCTCGATCTGTTCTACGTTTGGCGACAATTCTACAGCCCCAGGCTCGGAGCCGCAGCCCAAATGCGTCATGTCGAGTTCGATGACGATGTTGTTTGCGTACATGCCGTAGTTGTTAAGCCATGTTGTTGCAAGTGGGCTCACTCTCGGTCCAGTGAATGGCGAAAAGACGGCGTGTAGTTTTGTGTTCTGCAGAAAGGCAACAAGAACGTCCGCGCGAAATGTGAAGGATACTTCAAAGTAGAAGGAGAGTTGAAGTAATGTTGATGAAGGTGACTCAAAGTCTTGTTTGCGCCAAACATCACGGCTAAGTGCATGTTTGTTCAAACGCAGGGGCTTGTCGCAGGGCGGGAGTAGATAGCGACAGATCCGGTACCGCACAGAATCAGGCAGTCGGAAATACCCAGAACTTGGTTTCTTTCTCGCATTGTTCTCATAGAAAGAATTAAGCACCTTTTCGAAACTCCCTTTCTCAAAAGCGCCGTGATACACAGCATCAAGCGTCCGATCCCAAGCCGGGAGTCCTTGACGATGCGCACTCTGCGATACACCCAGCCCGGGGAACACAGTAGAACTAGGCGTAGGAGGCTGCGAGCGGTTCATCCAAGATGAAGGATTAGACACACTTCTTGTGCGCGCTTTCGCACTGCCTTGAAGGGGCATTATGAAGTCAGCCGAGTTGTTGTGTTTATGATGCAGAGGTAAAGACTGGAGACGCACTCATCCTCAGAGTCTCGAGACGCTCAGAAATGTCATTTTTGGTCTTGATTGAGCCGACGCGACGGAGGAGCGAGGTTGCTGATGTGGAGGGCGATATAGAAGGCGATGATGATACTGGAGTCGCCATTGCGGCGGCACTGACACTGACGCTGTCGCTGTCACTGCCCTGGCACTGGCGCCGACTTTACCCATTTCTCTATACAGATTGGATCACAAGGGATAGGTAATCAAACAATGCGAGGTCCAAGATGTGAGGGATTATTAA